>NW_026900049.1:0-131300 GCF_033153095.1 Gastrolobium bilobum
GATGCCGAGCTTTTAAACTTGAAGCCCTTGGTTGGGCTGAGCTCAAGGCCGAGGCCGAGCTATTAAACATGAAGCCCTTGACTGAACTGAGCTCGAGGCTGATGCCGAGCTTTTAAAATTGAAGCCCTTTGTTGGGCAGAGTTGGAGCTCAAGGCCGAGGCCGAGCTATTAAAGTTGAAGCCCTTAACTGGGCTGAGCTCGGGGCTGATGCCGAGCTTTTAAACTTGAAGACCTTTGTTGGGCTGAGCTCCTCTAAGCCCTTCGTTGGGTGGGCACAATGCCGAGGCCGAGCTAATAAATTTGAAGCCCTTCACTGGGCTGAGTTGGAGCTCAAGGCCGAGGCCGAGCTATTAAAGTTGAAGCCCTTCACTAAGCTGTGCTCGAGCTGATGCCGAGCTTTTAAACTTGAAGCTCTTTGTTGGGCTGAGCTCCAGGCCGAGACAGAGCTAATAAATTTGAAGCCCTTCGTTGAGCTGAGTTGGAGCTCAAGGCCGAGGCCGAGCTATTAAAGTCGAAGCCCTTCACTGGGCTGAGCTCAAGGCTGATGCCGAGCATTTAAACTTGAAGCCCTTTGTTGGGCTGAGCTCAAGGCCGAGGCCGAGTTAGTAAATTTGAAGCCCTTCATTGGTCTGAGTTGGAGCTCAAGGCCGAGGCAGAGCTCTTAAACTCTAAGCCCTTCGTTGGGCTGAGCTCAAGGTCGAGGCCGAGCTAATAAATTTGAAGCCGTTCACTGGGCTGAGTTGGAGCTCATGCCCGAGGCCGAGCTATTAAACTTGAAGCCCTTCACTGGGGTGAGCTTGAGGCTGATGCCGAGCTCTTAAACTTGAAGACCTTTGTTGGGCTGAGCTCCAGAAAGAGACCGAGCTAATAAATTTGAAGCCCTTTATTGAGCTGAGTTGGAGCTCAAGGACGAGGCTGAGCTATTAAACTTGAAGCCCTTCGTTGGGCTGAGCTCAAGGCACTTGAAGCCCTTCACTGGGCTGAGTTGGAGCTCAAGGCCGAGGCCGAGCTATTAAACTTGAAGCCCTTCACTGGGCTGAGCTCAAGGTTGATGCCGAGCTTTTAAGCTTGAAGCCCTTTGTTGGGCTGAGCTCCAGGCCGAGACCGAGCTAATTAATTTGAAGCCCTTCATTGAGCTGAGTTGGAGCTCAAGGCCGAGGCCGAGCTATTAAAACTGAAGCCCTTCATTGGGCTGAGTTGGAGCTCAAGGCCGAGGCCGAGCTATTAAAGTCGAAACCCTTCACTGGGCTGAGCTCGAGGCTGATGCCGAGCTTTTAAATTTGAAGCCCTTTGTTAGGCTGAGCTCAAGGCCGAGGCCGAGCAAGTAAATTTGAAGCCCTTCCTGGGGCTGAGTTGGAGCTCAAGCCCGAGGCCGAGCTATTAAAGTCGAATCCCTTCACTGGGCTGAGCTCGAGGCTGATGCCGAGCTTTTAAACTTGAAGCCCTTTGTTGGGCTGAGCTCAAGGCCGAGGCCGAGCTAGTAAATTTGAAGCCCTTCATTTGGCTGAGTTAGAGCTCAAGGCCGATGCCGAGCTCCTAAATTCTAAGCCCATCGTTGAGGTGAGCTCAAGGCTGAGGCCAAGCTAATAAATTTGAAGCCCTTCACTGGGTTGAGTTGGAGCTCAAGGCCGAGGCCGAGCTATTAAACTTGAAGCCCTTCACTGTGCTGAGCTCGAGGCTGATGCCGAGCTTTTAGCCTTGAAGCCCTTTGTTGGGCTGAGCTCCAGGCCGAGACCGAGCTAATAAATTTGAAGCCCTTCATTGAGCTGAGTTGGAGCTCAAGGCCGAGGCCGAGCTATTAAACCTGAAGCCCTTCATTGGGCTGAGTTGGAGCTCAAGGCCGAGGCGAAACTATTAAAGTCGAAGCCCTTCACTGGGCTGAGCTCGAGGCTGATACCGAGCTTTTAAACTCTAAGCCCTTTGTTGCGCTGAGCTCACGGCCGAGACCGAGCTAGTAAATTTGAAGCCCTTCATTGGGCTGAGGTGGAGCTCAAGGCCGAGTTCGAGCTATTAAACTTGAAGCCCTTCATTGGGCTGAGCTCGAGGCTGATGCCGAGCTTTTAAACTTGAAGCCCTTGGTTGGGCTGAGCTCAAGGCCGAGGCCGAGCTAGTAAATTTGAAGCCCTTCATTGGGCTGAGTTGGAGCTCAAGGCCGAGGCCGAGCTATTAAACTTGAAGCCCTTGACTGAACTGAGCTCGAGGCTGATGCCGAGCTTTTAAAATTGAAGCCCTTTGTTGGGCAGAGTTGGAGCTCAAGGCCGAGGCCGAGCTATTAAAGTCAAAGCCCTTCACTGGGCTGAGCTCGAGGCTGATGCCGAGCTTTTAAACTTGAAGCTCTTTGTTGGGCTGAGCTCAAGGCCGAGGCCGAGCTCGTAAATTTGAAGCCCATCATTGGGCTGAGTTGGAGCTCAAGGCCGAGGCCGAGCTCTTAAACTCTAAGCCCTTCGTTGGGTGGGCACAAGGTCGAGGCCGAGCTAATAAATTTGAAGCCCTTCACTGGGCTGAGTTGGAGCTCAAGGCCGAGGCCGAGCTATTAAAATTGAAGCCCTTCACTGGGCTGAGCTCGAGCTGATGCCGAGCTTTTAAACTTGAAGCTCTTTGTTGGGCTTAGCTCCAGGCCGAGACAGAGCTAATAAATTTGAAGCCCTTCGTTGAGCTGAGTTGGAGCTCAAGGCCGAGGCCGAGCTATTAAAGTCGAAGCCCTTCACTGGGCTGAGCTCAAGGCTGATGCCGAGCATTTAAACTTGAAGCCCTTTGTTGGGCTGAGCTCAAGGCCGAGGCCGAGTTTGTAAATTTGAAGCCCTTCATTGGTCTGAGTTGGAGCTCAAGGCCGAGGCAGAGATCTTAAACTCTAAGCCCTTCGTTGGGCTGAGCTCAAGGTCGAGGCCGAGCTAATAAATTTGAAGTCGTTCACTAGGCTGAGTTGGAGCTCATGCCCGAGGCCGAGCTATTAAACTTGAAGCCCTTCACTGGGGTGAGCTTGAGGCTGATGCCGAGCTCTTAAACTTGAAGACCTTTGTTGGGCTGAGCTCCGAGAGACCGAGCTAATAAATTTGAAGCCCTTTATTGAGCTGAGTTGGAGCTCAAGGACGAGGCTGAGCTATTAAACTTGAAGCCCTTCGTTGGGCTGAGCCCGAGGCCGAGGCCGAGCTTTTAAACTTGAAGCCCTTCACTGGGCTGAGTTGGAGCTCAATGCCGAGGCCGAGCTATTAAACTTGAAGCCCTTCACTGGGTTGAGCTCGAGGTTGATGCCGAGCTTTTAAGCTTGAAGCCCTTTGTTGGGCTGAGCTCCAGGCCGAGACTGAGGTAACTAATTTGAAGCCCTTCATTGAGCTGAGTTGGAGCTCAAGGCCGAGGCCGAGCTATTAAAACTGAAGCCCTTCATTGGGCTGAGTTGGAGCTCAAGGCCGAGGCCGAGCTATTAAAGTCGAAACCCTTCACCGGGCTGAGCTCGAGGCTGATGCCGAGCTTTTAAATTTGAAGCCCTTTGTTAGGCTGAGCTCAAGACCGAGGCCGAGCAAGTAAATTTGAAGCCCTTCCTGGGGCTGAGTTGGAGCTCAAGCCCGAGGCCGAGCTATTAAAGTCGAATCCCTTCACTGGGCTGAGCTCGAGGCTGATGCCGAGCTTTTAAACTTGAAGCCCTTTGTTGGGCTGAGCTCAAGGCCGAGGCCGAGCTAGTAAATTTGAAGCCCTTCATTTGGCTGAGTTAGAGCTCAAGGCCGATGCCGAGCTCTTAAATTCTAAGCCCATCGTTGAGGTGAGCTCAAGGCTGAGGCCAAGCTAATAAATTTGAAGCCCTTCACTGGGTTGAGTTGGAGCTCAAGGCCGAGGTCGAGCTATTAAACTTGAAGCCCTTCACTGGGCTGAGCTCGGCTGATGCCGAGCTTTTAAACTTGAAGCCCTTTGTTGGGCTGAGCTCCAGGCCGAGACCGAGCTAATAAATTTGAAGCCCTTCATTGAGCTGAGTTGGAGCTCAAGGCCGAGGCCGAGCTATTAAACCTGAAGCCCTTCATTGGGCTGAGTTGGAGCTCAAGGCCGAGGCCGAGCTATTAAAGTCGAAACCCTTCACTGGGCTGAGCTCGAGGCTGATGCCGAGCTTTTAAACTTGAAGCCCTTTGTTAGGCTGAGCTCAAGGCCGAGCTATTAAACATGAAACCCTTCACTGGGCTGAGCTCGAGGCTTATGCCGAGATTTTAAAATTGAAGCCCTTTGTTGGGCTGAGCTCAAGGCCGAGGCCGAGCTAGTAAATTTGAAGCCCTTCATTGGGCTGAGTTGGAGCTCAAGGCCGAGGCCGAGCTATTAATTTCGAATCCCTTCGCTGGGCTGAGCTCGAGGCTGATGCCGAGCTTTTAAACTTGAAGTCCTTTGTTGGGCTGAGCTCAAGGTCGAGGTTGAGCTAGTAAATTTGAAGCCCTTCATTGGTCTGAGTTGGAGCTCAAGGTCTAGGCAGAGCTCTTAAACTCTAAGCCCTTCGTTGGGCTGAGCTCCAGGCCGAGACCGAGCTAGTAAATTTGAAGCCCTTCCTTGGGCTGAGTTGGAGCTCAAGGCCGAGGCCGAGCTAATAAATTGGAAGCCCTTCACTGGGCTGAGTTGGAGCTCAAGGCCGAGGCCGAGCTATTAAACTTGAAGCCCTTAACTGGGCTGAGCTCGGGGCTGATGCCGAGCTTTTAAACTTGAAACCCTTTGTTGGGCTGAGCTCCAGGCCGAGACCGAGCTAATAAATTTGAAGCCCTTCGTTGAGCTGAGTTGGAGCTCAAGGCCGAGGCCGAGCTATTAAACTTGAAGCCCTTCATTGGGCTGAGTTGGAGCTCAAGGCCGAGGCGAAACTATTAAAGTCGAAGCCCTTCACTGGGCTGAGCTCGAGGCTGATACCGAGCTTTTAAACTCTAAGCCCTTTGTTGCGCTGAGCTCACGGCCGAGGCCGAGCTAGTAAATTTGAAGCCCTTCATTGGGCTGAGGTGGAGCTCAAGGCCGAGTTCGAGCTATTAAACTTGAAGCCCTTCATTGGGCTGAGCTCGAGGCTGATGCCGAGCTTTTAAACTTGAAGCCCTTGGTTGGGCTGAGCTCAAGGCCGAGGCCGAGCTAGTAAATTTGAAGCCCTTCATTGGGCTGAGTTGGAGCTCAAGGCCGAGGCCGAGCTATTAAACTTGAAGCCCTTGACTGAACTGAGCTCGAGGCTGATGCCGAGCTTTTAAAATTGAAGCCCTTTGTTGGGCAGAGTTGGAGCTCAAGGCCGAGGCCGAGCTATTAAAGTCAAAGCCCTTCACTGGGCTGAGCTCGAGGCTGATGCCGAGCTTTTAAACTTGAAGCTCTTTGTTGGGCTGAGCTCAAGGCCGAGGCCGAGCTCGTAAATTTGAAGCCCATCATTGGGCTGAGTTGGAGCTCAAGGCCGAGGCCGAGCTCTTAAACTCTAAGCCCTTCGTTGGGTGGGCACAAGGCCGAGGCCGAGCTAATAAATTTGAAGCCCTTCACTGGGCTGAGTTGGAGCTCAAGGCCGAGGCCGAGCTATTAAAATTGAAGCCCTTCACTGGGCTGAGCTCGAGCTGATGCCGAGCTTTTAAACTTGAAGCTCTTTGTTGGGCTGAGCTCCAGGCCGAGACAGAGCTAATAAATTTGAAGCCCTTCGTTGAGCTGAGTTGGAGCTCAAGGCCGAGGCCGAGCTATTAAAGTCGAAGCCCTTCACTGGGCTGAGCTCAAGGCTGATGCCGAGCATTTAAACTTGAAGCCCTTTGTTGGGCTGAGCTCAAGGCCGAGGCCGAGTTAGTAAATTTGAAGCCCTTCATTGGTCTGAGTTGGAGCTCAAGGCCGAGGCAGAGCTCTTAAACTCTAAGCCCTTCGTTGGGCTGAGCTCAAGGTCGAGGCCGAGCTAATAAATTTGAAGTCGTTCACTGGGCTGAGTTGGAGCTCATGCCCGAGGCCGAGCTATTAAACTTGAAGCCCTTCACTGGGGTGAGCTTGAGGCTGATGCCGAGCTCTTAAACTTGAAGACCTTTGTTGGGCTGAGCTCCAGAAAGAGACCGAGCTAATAAATTTGAAGCCCTTTATTGAGCTGAGTTGGAGCTCAAGGACGAGGCTGAGCTATTAAACTTGAAGCCCTTCGTTGGGCTGAGCTCAAGGCCGAGGCCGAGCTTTTAAACTTGAAGCCCTTCACTGGGCTGAGTTGGAGCTCAAGGCCGAGGCCGAGCTATTAAACTTGAAGCCCTTCACTGGGCTGAGCTCGAGGTTGATGCCGAGCTTTTAAGCTTGAAGCCCTTTGTTGGGCTGAGCTCCAGGCCGAGACCGAGCTAATTAATTTGAAGCCCTTCATTGAGCTGAGTTGGAGCTCAAGGCCGAGGCCGAGCTATTAAAACTGAAGCCCTTCATTGGGCTGAGTTGGAGCTCAAGGCCGAGGCCGAGCTATTAAAGTCGAAACCCTTCACTGGGCTGAGCTCGAGGCTGATGCCGAGCTTTTAAATTTGAAGCCCTTTGTTAGGCTGAGCTCAAGGCCGAGGCCGAGCTTGTAAATTTGAAGCCCTTCATTGGGCTGAGTTGGAGCTCAAGGTCGAGACCGAGCTAATAAATTTGAAGCCCTTCACTGGGCTGAGTTGGAGCTCAAGGTCGAGACCGAGCTAATAAATTTGAAGCCCTTCACTGGGCTGAGTTGGAGCTCAAGGCCGAGGCCGAGGTATTAAACTTGAAGCCCTTCACTGGGTTGAGCTCGAGGCTGATGCCGAGCTTTTAAACTTGAAGACCTTTGTTGAGCTGAGCTCCAGGCCGAGATCGAGCTAATAAATTTGAAGTCCTTCATTTAGCTGAGTTGCACCTCAAGAAGGCCGAGGCCGAGCTAGTAAATTTGAAGCCCTTCATTGGGCTGAGTTGGAGCTCATGGACAAGGCAGAGCTCTTAAACTCTAAGCCCTTCGTTGCGCTGAGCTCAAGGTCGAGGCCGAGCTAAAAAATTTGAAGCCCTTCACTGGGCTGAGTTGGAGCTCATGCCCGAGGCCGAGCTATTAAACTTGAAGCGCTTCACTGGGCTGAGCTCGAGGCTGATGCCGAGCTTTTAAAATTGAAGCCCTTTGTTGGGCTGAGCTCAAGGCCGAGGCCGAGCTAGTAAATTTGAAGCCCTTCATTGGGCTGAGTTGGAGCTCAAGGCCGAGGCCGAGCTATTAAAGTCGAGGCCCTTCACTGGGCTGAGCTCGAGGCTGATGCCGAGCTTTTAAACTTGAAGCCCTTTGTTGGGCTGAGCTCAAGGTCGAGGCCGAGCTAGTAAATTTGAAGCCCTTCATTTGGCTGAGTTAGAGCCCAAGGCCGAGGCCGAGCTCTTAAACTCTAAGCCCATCGTTGAGCTGAGCTCAAGGCCGAGGCCGAGCTAATAAATTTGAAGCCCTTCACTGGGTTGAGTTGGAGCTCAAGGACGAGGCCGAGCTATTAAACTTGAATCCCTTCAATGGGGTGAGCTCGGCTGATGCCGAGCTTTTAAACCTGAAGCCCTTTGTTGGGCTGAGCTCCAGGCCGAGACCGAGCTAATAAATTTGACGCCCTTCATTGAGCTGAGTTGGAGCTCAAGGCTGAGTCCGAGCTATTAAACCTGAAGCACTTTATTGGGCTGAGTTGGAGCTCAAGGCCGAGGCCGAGCTATTAAAGTCGAAACCCTTCACTGGGCTGAGCTCGAGGCTGATGCCGAGCTTTTAAACTTGAAGCCCTTTCTTGGGCTGAGCTCCAGGCCGAGACCGAGCTAATAAATTTGAAGCCCTTCATTGAGCTGAGTTGGAGCTCAAGAAGGCCGAGGCCGAGCTAGTAAATTTGAAGCCCTTCATTGGGCTGAGTTGGAGCTCAAGGCCAAGGCCGAGCTATTAAAGTCGAAACCCTTCACTGGGCTGAGTTGGAGCTCATGCCCGAGGCCGAGCTATTAAACTTGAAGCCCTTAACTGGGCTGAGCTCGAGGCTGATGCCGAGCTTTTAAAATTGAAGCTGTTTGTTGGGCTGAGCTCAAGGCCGGGGCCGAGCTAGTAAATTTGAAGCCCTTCATTGGGCTGAGTTGGAGCTCAAGGCCGAGTCCGAGCTATTAAAGTCGAGGCCCTTCACTGGGCTGAGCTCGGGGCTGATGCCGAGCTTTTAAACTTGAAGCCCTTTGTTGGGCTGAGCACAAGGCCGAGGCCGAGCTAGTAAATTTGAAGCCCTTCATTTGGCTTAGTTAGAGCTCAAGACCGAGGCCGAGCTAATAAATTTGAAGCCCTTCATTGGGTTGAGTTGGAGCTCAAGGACGAGGCCGAGCTATTAAACTTGAAGCCCTTCACTGGGCTGAACTCGGCTGATGCCGAGCTTTTAAACTTGAAGCCCTTTGTCGGGCTGAGCTCAAGGCCGAGGCCGAGCTAGTAAACTTGAAGCCCTTCATTTGGCTGAGTTAGAGATCAAGGCCGAGGCCGAGCTCTTAAACTTTAAGCCCATCGTTGAGCTGAGCTCAAGGCCGACGCCAAGCTAATAATTTTGAAGCCCTTTACTGGGCTGAGTTGGAGCTCAAGGCCGAGGCCGAGCTATTAAACTTGAAGCCCTTCACTGGGCTGAGCTCGAGGCTGATGCCGAGCTTTTAAACTTGAAGCCCTTTGTTAGGCTGAGCTCAAGGCCGAGCTATTAAACTTGAAGCCCTTCACTGGGCTGAGCTCGAGGCAGATGCCGAGCTTTTAAAATTTAAGCCCTTTGTTGGGCTGAGCTCAAGGCCGAGGCCGAGCTAGTAAATTTAAAGCCCTTCATTGGGCTGAGTTGGAGCTCAAGGCCGAGGCCGAGCTATTAAAGTCGAAGCCCTTCACTGGGCTGAGCTCGAGGCTGATGCCGAGCATTTAAACTTGAAGCCCTTTGTTGGGCTGAGCTCAAGGCCGAGGCCGAGTTAGTAAATTTGAAGCCCTTCATTGGTCTGAGTTGTAGCTCAAGGCCGAGGCAGAGCTCTTAAACTCTAAGCCTTTCGTTGGGCTGAGCTCAAGGTCGAGGCCGAGCTAATAAATTTGAAGCCGTTCACTGGGCTGAGTTGGAGCTCATGCCCGAGGCCGAGCTATTAAACTTGCAGCCCTTCACTGGGGTGAGCTTGAGGCTGATGCCGAGCTCTTAAACTTCAAGACCTTTGTTGGGCTGAGCTCCAGACCGAGACCGAGCTAATAAATTTGAAGCCCTTTATTGAGCTGAGTTGGAGCTCAAGGACGAGGCCGAGCTATTAAACTTGAAGCCCTTCGTTGGGCTGAGCTCAAGGCCGAGGCCGAGCTTTTAAATTTGAAGCCCTTCACTGGGCTGAGTTGGAGCTCAAGGCCGAGGCCGAGCTATTAAACTTGAAGCCCTTCACTGGGCTGAGCTCAAGGTTGATGCCGAGCTTTTAAGCTTGAAGCCCTTTGTTGGGCTGAGCTCCAGGCCGAGACCGAGCTAACTAATTTGAAGCCCTTCATTGAGCTGAGTTGGAGCTCAAGGCCGAGGCCGAGCTATTAAAACTGAAGCCCTTCATTGGGCTGAGTTGGAGCTCAAGGCCAAGGCCGAGCTATTAAAGTCGAAACCCTTCTTTGGGCTGAGCTCGAGGCTGATGCCGAGCTTTTAAATTTGAAGCCCTTTGTTAGGCTGAGCTCAAGGCCGAGCTTGTAAATTTGAAGCCCTTCATTGGGCTGAGTTGGAGCTCAAGGTCGAGGCCGAGCTAATAAATTTGAAGCCCTTCACTGGGCTGAGTTGGAGCTCAAGGCCGAGGCCGAGCTATTAAACTTGAAGCCCTTCACTGGGCTGAGCTCGAGGCTGATGCCGAGCTTTTAAACTTGAAGACCTTTGTTGAGCTGAGCTCCAGGCCGAGATCGAGCTAATAAATTTGAAGTCCTTCATTTAGCTGAGTTGCACCTCAAGAAGGCCGAGGCCGAGCTAGTAAATTTGAAGCCCTTCATTGGGCTGAGTTGGAGCTCATGGCCGAGGCAGAGCTCTTAAACTCTAAGCCCTTCGTTGGGCTGAGCTCAAGGTCGAGGCCGAGCTAAAAAATTTGAAGCCCTTCACTGGGCTGAGTTGGAGCTCATGCCCGAGGCCGAGCTATTAAACTTGAAGCCCTTCACTGGGCTGAGCTCGAGGCTGATGCCGAGCTTTTAAAATTGAAGCCCTTTGTTGGGCTGAGCTCAAGGCCGAGGCCGAGCTAGTAAATTTGAAGCCCTTCATTGGGCTGAGTTGGAGCTCAAGGCCGAGGCCGAGCTATTAAAGTCGAAGCCCTTCACTGGGCTGAGCTCGAGGCTCATGCTGAGCTTTTAAACTTGAAGCCCTTTGTTGGGCTGTGCTCCAGGCCGAGGCCGAGCTAGTAAATTTGAAGCCCTTCATTGGGCTGAGTAGGAGCTCAAGGCTGATGCCGAGCTTTTAAACTTGAAGCCCTTGGTTGGGCTGAGCTCAAAGCCGAGGCCGAGCTCTTAAACTCTAAGCCCATCGTTGAGCTGAGCTCAAGGCCGAGGCCAAGCTCATAAATTTGAAGCCCTTCACTGGGCTGAGTTGGAGCTCTCGGCCGAGGCCGAGCTATTAAACTTGAAGCCCTTCACTGGGCTGAGCTCGAGGCAGATGCCGAGCTTTTAAACTTGAAGCCCTTTGTTGGGCTGAGTTCCAGGCCGAGACCGAGCTAATAAATTTGAAGCCCTTTATTGAGCTGAGTTGGAGCTCAAGGCCGAGGCCGAGCTATTAAACCTGAAGCCATTCATTGGGCTGAGTTGGAGCTCAAGGCCGAGGCCGAGCTATTAAAGTCGAAACCCTTCATTGAGCTGAGTTAGAGCTCAAGGCCGAGGCCGAGCTCTTAAACTCTAAGCCCATCGTTGAGCTGAGCTCAAGGCCGAGGCCAAGCTAATAAATTTGAAGCCCTTCACTGGGTTGAGTTGGAGCTCAAGGACGAGGCCGAGCTATTAAACTTGAAGCCCTTCACTGGGCTGAGCTCGGCTGATGCCGAGCTTTTAAACTTGAAGCCCTTTGTTGGGCTGAGCTCGAGGCTGATGCCGAGCTTTTAAAATTGAAGCTGTTTGTTGGGCTGAGCTCCAGGCCGAGATCGAGCTAATAAATTTGAAGTCCTTCATTTAGCTGAGTTGCACCTCAAGAAGGCCGAGGCCGAGCTAGTAAATTTGAAGCCCTTCATTGGGCTGAGTTGGAGCTCATGGCCGAGGCAGAGCTCTTAAACTCTAAGCCCTTCGTTGGGCTGAGCTCAAGGTCGAGGCCGAGCTAAAAAATATGAAGCCCTTCACTGGGCTGAGTTGGAGCTCATGCCCGAGGCCGAGCTATTAAACTTGAAGCCCTTCACTGGGCTTAGCTCGAGGCTGATGCCGAGCTTTTAAAATTGAAGCCCTTTGTTGGGCTGAGCTCAAGGCCGAGGCCGAGCTAGTAAATTTGAAGCCCTTCATTGGGCTGAGTTGGAGCTCAAGGCCGACGCCGAGCTATTAAAGTCGAAGCCCTTCACTGGGCTGAGCTCGAGGCTCATGCTAAGCTTTTAAACTTGAAGCCATTTGTTGGGTTGAGCTCAAGGTCGAGGCCGAGCTAGTAAATTTGAAGCCCTTCATTGGGCTGAGTAGGAGCTCAAGGCTGATGCCGAGCTTTTAAACTTGAAGCCATTGGTTGGGCTGAGCTCAAGGCCGAGGCCGAGCTCTTAAACTCTAAGCCCATCGTTGAGCTGAGCTCAAGGCCGAGGCCAAGCTCATAAATTTGAAGCCCTTCACTGGGCTGAGGTTGAGCTCTCGGCCGAGGTCGAGCTATTAAACTTGAAGCCCTTCACTAGGCTGAGCTCGAGGCAGATGTCGAGCTTTTAAACTTGAAGCCCTTTGTTGGGCTGAGCTCCAGGCCGAGACCGAGCTAATAAATTTGAAGCCCTTATTTGAGCTGAGATGGAGCTCAAGGCCGAGGCCGAGCTATTAAACCTGAAGCCATTCATTGGGCTGAGTTGGAGCTCAAGGCCGACGCCGAGCTATGAAACTTGAAGCCCTTCACTGGGCTGAGCTCGAGGCTGATGCCGGGCTTTTAAACTTGAAGACCTTTGTTGTGCTAAGCTCCTGGCCGAGACCGAGCTAATAAATTTGAAGCCCTTCATTGAGCTGAGTTGGAGATCAAGAAAGCCGAGGCCGAGCTAGTAATTTTGAAGCCCTTCATTGGGCTGAGTTGGAGCTCATGGCCGAGGCAGAGCTCTTAAATTCTAAGCCCTTCGTTGGGCTGAGCTGAAGGTCGAGGCCGAGCTAATAAAACTGAAGCCCTTCACTGGTTTGAGTTGGAGCTCATGCCCGAGGCCGAGCTATTAAACTTGAAGCCCTTCACTAGGCTGAGCTCGAGGCTGATGCCGAGCTTTTAAAATTGAAGCCCATTGTTGGGCTGAGCTCGAGGCCGAGGCCGAGCTAGTAAATTTGAAGCCCTTCATTGGGCTGAGTTGGAGCTCAAGGCCGAGGCCGAGCTATTAAAGTCGAAGCGCTTCACTGGGCTGAGCTCGAGGCTGATGCCGAGCTTTTAAACTAGAAGCCCTTTGTTGGGCTGAGCTCAAGGCCGAGGCCGAGCTAGTAAATTTGAAGCCCTTCATTTGGCTGAGTTAGAGCTCAAGACCGATGCCGAGCTCTTAAACTCTAAGCCCATCGTTGAGCTGAGCTCAAGGCTGAGGCGAAGCTAATAAATTTGAAGCCCTTCACTGGGTTGAGCTCGGCTGATGCCGAGCTTTTAAACTTGAAGCCCTTTGTTGGGCTGAGCTCCAGGCCGAGACCAAGCTAATAAATTTGAAGCCCTTCATTGAGCTGAGTTGGAGCTCAAGGCCGAGGCCGAGCTATTAAACCTGAAGCCCTTCACTGGGCTGAGCTCGAGGCTGATGCCGAGCTTTTAAACTTGAAGCCCTTTGTTAGGCTGAGCTCAAGGCCGAGCTATTAAACTTGAAGCCCTTCACTGGGTTGAGCTCGAGGCTTATGCCAACTTTTAAAATTGAAGCCCTTTGTTGGGCTGAGCTCAAGGCCGAGGCCGAGCAAGTAAATTTGAAGCCCTTCCTTGGGCTGAGTTGGAGCTCAAGGCCGAGGCCGAGCTATTAGAGTCGAATCCCTTCACTGGGCTGAGCTCGAGGCTGATGCCGAGCTTTTAAACTTGAAGACCTTTGTTGGGCTGAGCTAAAGGCCGAGGCCGAGCTAGTAAATTTGAAGCCCTTCATTGGTCTAAGTTGGAGCTCAAGGCCGAGGCAGAGCTCTTAAACTCTAAGCCTTCGTTGGGCTGAGTTGGAGCTCAAGGCCGAGGCCGAGCTATTAAACTTGAAGCCCTTAACTGGGCTGAGCTCGGGGCTGATGCCGAGCTTTTAATCTTGAAGCCCTTTGTTGGGCTGATCTCCAGGCCGAGACCGAGCTAATAAATTTGAAGCCCTTCGTTGAGCTGAATTGGAACTCAAGTCTGATGCCGAGCTATTAAACTTGAAGCCCTTCTTAAGGCTGAGTTGGAGCTCAAGGCGGAGGCCGAGCTATTAAACCTGACGCCCTTCATTGGGCTGAGTTGGAGCTCAAGGCCGAGGCAGAGCTATTAATGTCGAAACCCTTCTCTGGGCTGAGCTCGAGGCTGATGCCGAGCTTTTAAACATGAAGCCCTTTGTTAGGCTAAGCTCAAGGCCGAGCTATTAAACTTGAAGCCTTTCACTGGGCTGAGCTCGAGGCTTATGCCGATCTTTTAAATTTGAAGCCCTTTTGTTGGGCTGAGCTCAAGGCCGAGGCCGAGCAAGTAAATTTGAAGCCCTTCCTTGGGCTGAGTTGGAGCTCAAGCCCGAGGCCGAGCTATTAAAGTCGAATCCCTTCACTGGGCTGAGCTCGAGGCTGATGCCGAGCTTTTAAACTTGAAGCCCTTTGTTGGGCTGAGCTCAAGGCCGAGGCCGAGCTAGTAAATTTGAAGCCCTTCATTTGGCTGAGTTAGAGCTAAAGGCCGATGCCGAGCTCTTAAACCCTAAGCCCATCGTTGAGCTGAGCTAAAGGCCAAGGCCAAGCTAATAAATTTGAAGCCATTCACTGGGTTGAGTTGGAGCTCAAGGCCGAGGCCGAGCTATTAAACTTGAAGCCCTTCACTAGGCTGAGCTCGAGGCTGATGCCGAGCTTTTAAAATTGAAGCCCATTATTGGGCTGAGCTCGAGGCCGAGCTAGTAAATTTGAAGCCCTTCATTGGGCTGAGTTGGAGCTCAAGGCCGAGGCCGAGCTATTAAAGTCGAAACCCTTCACTGGGCTGAGCTCGAGGCTGATGCCGAGCTTTTAAACTTGAAGCCCTTTGTTGGGCTGAGCTCGAGGCCGAGGCCGAGCTAGTAAATTTGAAGCCCTTCATTTGGCTGAGTTAGAGCTCAAGGCCGATGCCGAGCTCTTAAATTCTAAGCCCATCGTTGAGGTGAGCTCAAGGCCGAGGCCAAGCTAATAAATTTGAAGCCCTTCACTGGGTTGAGTTGGAGCTCAAGGCCGAGGTCGAGCTATTAAACTTGAAGCCCTTCACTGGGCTGAGCTCGGCTGATGCCGAGCTTTTAAAATTGAAGCCCTTTGTTGGGCTGAGCTCCAGGCCGAGACCGAGCTAATAAATTTGAAGCCCTTCATTGAGCTGAGTTGGAGCTCAAGGCCGAGGCCGAGCTATTAAACCTGAAGCCCTTCATTGGGCTGAGTTGGAGCTCAAGGCCGAGGCCGAGCTATTAAAGTCGAAACCCTTCACTGGGCTAAGCTCGAGGCTGATGCCGAGCTTTTAAACTTGAAGCCCTTTGTTAGGCTGAGCTCAAGGCCGAGCTATTAAACATGAAGCCCTTCACTGGGCTGAGCTCGAGGCTTATGCCGAGCTTTTCAAATTGAAGCCCTTTGTTGGGCTGAGCTCAAGGCCGAGGCCGAGCTAGTAAATTTGAAGCCCTTCATTGGGCTGAGTTGGAGCTCAAGGCCGAGGCCGAGCTATTAAATTCGAATCCTTTCGCTGGGCTGAGCTCGAGGCTGATGCCGAGCTTTTAAACTTGAAGTCCTTTGTTGGGCTGAGCTCAAGGCCGAGGCCGAGCTAGTAAATTTGAAGCCCTTCATTGGTCTGAGTTGGAGCTCAAAGTCTAGGCAGAGCTCTTAAACTCTAAGCCCTTCGTTGGGCTGAGCTCCAGGCCGAGACCGAGCTAGTAAATTTGAAGCCCTTCCTTGGGCTGAGTTGGAGCTCAAGGCCGAGGCCGAGCTAATAAATTGGAAGCCCTTCACTGGGCTGAGTTGGAGCTCAAGGCCGAGGCCGAGCTATTAAACTTGAAGCCCTTAACTGGGCTGAACTCGGAACTCAAGGCCGAGCTTTTAAAATTGAAACCCTTTGTTGGGCTGAGCTCCAGGCCGAGACCGAGCTAATAAATTTGAAGCCCTTCGTTGAGCTGAGTTGGAGCTCAAGGCCGAGATCGAGCTATTAAACTTGAAGCCCTTCATTGGGCTGAGTTGGAGCTCAAGGCCGAGGCGAAACTATTAAACTCGAAGCCCTTCACTGGGCTGAGCTCGAGGCTGATGCCGAGCATTTAAAGTTGAACCCCTTTGTTGGGCTGAGTTGGAGCTCAAGGCCGAGGCCGAGCTATTAAACTTGAATCCCTTCACAGGGTTGAGCTCGGCTGATGCCGAGCTTTTAAACTTGAAGCCCTTTGTTGGGCTGAGATCTAGGCTGAGACCGAGCTAATAAATTTGAAGCCCTTCATTGGGTTTAGTTGGAGCTCAAGGTCGAGGCCGAGCTATTAAAGTCGAAGCCCTTCACTGGGCTGAGCTCGAGGCTGATGCCGAGCTTTTAAACCTGAAGCCCTTTGTTGGGCTGAGCTCAAAGCCGAGGCCGAGCTAGTAAATTTGAAGCCCTTCATTTGGCTGAGTTAGAGCTCAAGGCCAAGGCCGACCTGTTAAACTCTAAGCCCATCGTTGAGCTGAGCTCAAGGCCGAGGCCAAGCTAATAAAATTGAAGCCCTTCACTGGGCTGAGTTGAAGCTTAAGGCTGATGCCGAGCTTTTAAACTTGAAGCCCTTCATTGGGCTGAGTTGGAGCTCATGGCCGAGGCGGAGCTCTTAAACTCTAAGCCCTTCATTGGGCTGAGCTCAAGGTCGAGGCCGAGCTAATAAATTTGAAGCCCTTCACTGGGCTGAGTTGGAGCTCATGCCCGAGGCCGAGCTATTAAACTTGAACCCCTTCACTAGGCTGAGCTCGAGGCTGATGCAGAGCTTTTAAAATTGAAGCCCTTTGTTGGGCTGGGCTCAAGACCGATGCCGAGCTAGTAAATGTGAAGCCCTTCATTGGGCTAGGTTGGAGCTCAAGGCCGAGGCCGAGCTATTAAAGTTGAAGCCCTTCACTAGGCTGAGCTCGAGGCTGATGCCGAGCTTTTAAACTTGAAGCCGTTTGTAGGGCTGAGCTCAAGGCCGAGGTCGAGATAGAAAATTTGAAGCCCTTCATTTGGCTGAGTTAGAGCTCAAGGCCGAGGCCGAGCTCTTAAACTCTAAGCCCATCGTTGAGCTGAGCTCAAGGCCGAGGCCAAGCTAATAAATTTGAAGCCCTTCACTGGGCTGAATTGGAGCTCAAGGCCGAGGCCGAGCTATTAAACTTAAAGCCCTTCACTGTGCTGAGCTCGAGGCTGATGCCGAGCTTTTAGCCTTGAAGCCCTTTGTTGGGCTGAGCTCCAGGCCGAGACCGAGCTAATAAATTCCCGAGCTATTAAACTTGAAGCCCTTCACTGGGCTGAGCTCGAGGCTTATGCCGACTTTTAAAATTGAATTCCTTTGTTGGGCTGAGCTCAAGGCCGAGGCCGAGCAAGTAAATTTGAAGCCCTTCCTTGGGCTGAGTTGGAGCTCAAGGCCGAGGCCGAGCTATTAAAGTCGAATCCCTTCACTGGGCTGAGCTCGAGGCTAATGCCGAGCTTTTAAACTTGAAGCCCTTTGTTGTGCTGAGCTCCTGGCCGAGGCCGAGCTAGTAAATTTGAAGCCCTTCATTGGTCTAAGTTGGAGCTCAAGGCCGAGGCAGAGCTCTTAAACTCTAAGCCCTTCGTTGGGCTGAGTTGGAACTCAAGGCCGAGGCCGAGCTAATAAATTTGAAGCCTTTCACTGGGCTGAGTTGGAGCTCAAGGCCGAGGCCGAGCTATTAAACTTGAAGCCCTTAACTGGGCTGAGCTCGGGGCTGATGCCGAGCTTTTAATCTTGAAGCCCTTTGTTGGGCTGATCTCCAGGCCGAGACCGAGCTAATAAATTTGAAGCCCTTCGTTGAGCTGAGTTGGAACTCAAGTCCGAGGCCGAGCTATTAAACTTGAAGCCCTTCATAAGGCTGAGTTGGAGCTCAAGGCGGAGGCCGAGCTATTAAACCTGAAGCCCTTCATTGGGCTGAGTTGGAGCTCAAGGCCGAGGCCGAGCTATTAAAGTCGAAACCCTTCTCTGGGCTGAGCTCGAGGCTGATGCCGAGCTTTTAAACTTGAAGCCCTTTGTTAGGCTGAGCTCAAGGCCGAGCTATTAAACTTGAAGCCTTTCACTGGGCTGAGCTCGAGGCTTATGCCGATCTTTTAAATTTGAAGCCCTTTTGTTGGGCTGAGCTCAAGGCCGAGGCCGAGCAAGTAAATTTGAAGCCCTTCCTTGGGCTGAGTTGGAGCTCAAGCCCGAGGCCGAGCTATTAAAGTCGAATCCCTTCACTGGGCTGAGCTCGAGGCTGATGCCGAGCTTTTAAACTTGAAGCCCTTTGTTGGGCTGAGCTCAAGGCCGAGGCCGAGCTAGTAAATTTGAAGCCCTTCATTTGGCTGAGTTAGAGCTCAAGGCCGATGCCGAGCTCTTAAACCCTAAGCCCATCGTTGAGCTGAGCTAAAGGCCAAGGCCAAGCTAATAAATTTGAAGCCCTTCACTGGGTTGAGTTGGAGCTCAAGGCCGAGGCCGAGCTATTAAACTTGAAGCCCTTCACTAGGCTGAGCTCGAGGCTGATGCCGAGCTTTTAAAATTGAAGCCCATTATTGGGCTGAGCTCGAGGCCGAGCTAGTAAATTTGAAGCCCTTCATTGGGCTGAGTTGGAGCTCAAGGCCGAGGCCGAGCTATTAAAGTCGAAACCCTTCACTGGGCTGAGCTCGAGGCTGATGCCGAGCAATTAAACTTGAAGCCCTTTACTGGGCTGAGTTCGAGGCTGATGCCGAGCTTTTAAAATTGAAGCCCTTCAGTGGGCTGAGCTCGAGGCTTATGCCGACTTTTAAAATTGAAGCCCTTTGTTGGGCTGAGCTCAAGGCCGAGGCCGAGCAAGTAAATTTGAAGCCCTTCCTTGGGCTGAGTTGGAGCTCAAGGCCGAGGCCGAGCTATTAAAGTCGAATCCCTTCACTGGGCTGAGCTCGAGGCTGATGCCGAGCTTTTAAACTTGAAGCCCTTTGTTGGGCTGAGCTAAAGGCCGAGGCCGAGCTAGTAAATTTGAAGCCCTTCATTGGTCTAAGTTGGAGCTCAAGGCCGAGGCAGAGCTCTTAAACTCTAAGCCCTTCGTTGGGCTGAGTTGGAGCTCAAGGCCGAGGCCGAGCTAATAAATTTGAAGCCTTTCACTGGGCTGAGTTGGAGCTCAAGGCCGAGGCCGAGCTATTAAACTTGAAGCCCTTAACTGGGCTGAGCTCGGGGCTGATGCCGAGCTTTTAATCTTGAAGCCCTTTGTTGGGCTGATCTCCAGGCCGAGACCGAGCTAATAAATTTGAAGCCCTTCGTTGAGCTGAGTTGGAACTCAAGTCCGAGGCCGAGCTATTAAACTTGAAGCCCTTCATAAGGCTGAGTTGGAGCTCAAGGCGGAGGCCGAGCTATTAAACCTGAAGCCCTTCATTGGGCTGAGTTGGAGCTCAAGGCCGAGGCCGAGCTATTAAAGTCGAAACCCTTCTCTGGGCTGAGCTCGAGGCTGATGCCGAGCTTTTAAACTTGAAGCCCTTTGTTAGGCTGAGCTCAAGGCCGAGCTATTAAACTTGAAGCCTTTCACTGGGCTGAGCTCGAGGCTTATGCCGATCTTTTAAATTTGAAGCCCTTTTGTTGGGCTGAGCTCAAGGCCGAGGCCGAGCAAGTAAATTTGAATCCCTTCCTTGGGCTGAGTTGGAGCTCAAGCCCGAGGCCGAGCTATTAAAGTCGAATCCCTTCACTGGGCTGAGCTCGAGGCTGATGCCGAGCTTTTAAACTTGAAGCCCTTTGTTGGGCTGAGCTCAAGGCCGAGGCCGAGCTAGTAAATTTGAAGCCCTTCATTTGGCTGAGTTAGAGCTCAAGGCCGATGCCGAGCTCTTAAACCCTAAGCCCATCGTTGAGCTGAGCTAAAGGCCAAGGCCAAGCTAATAAATTTGAAGCCCTTCACTGGGTTGAGTTGGAGCTCGCCGAGGCCGAGCTATTAAACTTGAAGCCCTTCACTAGGCTGAGCTCGAGGCTGATGCCGAGCTTTTAAAATTGAAGCCCATTATTGGGCTGAGCTCGAGGCCGAGCTAGTAAATTTGAAGCCCTTCATTGGGCTGAGTTGGAGCTCAAGGCCGAGGCCGAGCTATTAAAGTCGAAACCCTTCACTGGGCTGAGCTCGAGGCTGATGCCGAGCTTTTAAACTTGAAGCCCTTCACTGGGCTGAGCTCGAGGCTTATGCCGACTTTTAAAATTGAAGCCCTTTGTTGGGCTGAGCTCAAGGCCGAGGCCGAGCAAGTAAATTTGAAGCCCTTCCTTGGGCTGAGTTGGAGCTCAAGGCCGAGGCCGAGCTATTAAAGTCGAATCCCTTCACTGGGCTGAGCTCGAGGCTGATGCCGAGCTTTTAAACTTGAAGCCCTTTGTTGGGCTGAGCTAAAGGCCGAGGCCGAGCTAGTAAATTTGAAGCCCTTCATTGGTCTAAGTTGGAGCTCAAGGCCGAGGCAGAGCTCTTAAACTCTAAGCCCTTCGTTGGGCTGAGTTGGAGCTCAAGGCCGAGGCCGAGCTAATAAATTTGAAGCCTTTCACTGGGCTGAGTTGGAGCTCAAGGCCGAGGCCGAGCTATTAAACTTGAAGCCCTTAACTGGGCTGAGCTCGGGGCTGATGCCGAGCTTTTAATCTTGAAGCCCTTTGTTGGGCTGATCTCCAGGCCGAGACCGAGCTAATAAATTTGAAGCCCTTCGTTGAGCTGAGTTGGAACTCAAGTCCGAGGCCGAGCTATTAAACTTGAAGCCCTTCATAAGGCTGAGTTGGAGCTCAAGGCGGAGGCCGAGCTATTAAACCTGAAGCCCTTCATTGGGCTGAGTTGGAGCTCAAGGCCGAGGCCGAGCTATTAAAGTCGAAACCCTTCTCTGGGCTGAGCTCGAGGCTGATGCCGAGCTTTTAAACTTGAAGCCCTTTGTTAGGCTGAGCTCAAGGCCGAGCTATTAAACTTGAAGCCTTTCACTGGGCTGAGCTCGAGGCTTATGCCGATCTTTTAAATTTGAAGCCCTTTTGTTGGGCTGAGCTCAAGGCCGAGGCCGAGCAAGTAAATTTGAATCCCTTCCTTGGGCTGAGTTGGAGCTCAAGCCCGAGGCCGAGCTATTAAAGTCGAATCCCTTCACTGGGCTGAGCTCGAGGCTGATGCCGAGCTTTTAAACTTGAAGCCCTTTGTTGGGCTGAGCTCAAGGCCGAGGCCGAGCTAGTAAATTTGAAGTCCTTCATTTAACTGAGTTGGAGCTCAAGAAGGCCGAGGCCGAGCTAGTAAATTTGAAGCCCTTCATTGGGCTGAGTTAGAGCTCAAGGCCGATGCCGAGCTCTTAAACCCTAAGCCCATCGTTGAGCTGAGCTAAAGGCCAAGGCCAAGCTAATAAATTTGAAGCCCTTCACTGGGTTGAGTTGGAGCTCAAGGCCGAGGCCGAGCTATTAAACTTGAAGCCCATCACTAGGCTGAGCTCGAGGCTGATGCCGAGCTTTTAAAATTGAAGCCCATTATTGGGCTGAGCTCGAGGCCGAGCTAGTAAATTTGAAGCCCTTCATTGGGCTGAGTTGGAGCTCAAGGCCGAGGCCGAGCTATTAAAGTCGAAACCCTTCACTGGGCTGAGCTCGAGGCTGATGCCGAGCTTTTAAACTTGAAGCCCTTTGTTGGGCTGAGCTCAAGGCCGAGGCCGAGCTAGTAAATTTGAAGCCCTTCACTTGGCTGAGTTAGAGCTCAAGGCCGATGCCGAGCTCTTAAATTCTAAGCCCATCGTTGAGGTGAGCTCAAGGCCGAGGCCAAGCTAATAAATTTGAAGCCCTTCACTGGGTTGAGTTGGAGCTCAAGGCCGAGGTCGAGCTATTAAACTTGAAGCCCTTCACTGGGCTGAGCTCGGCTGATGCCGAGCTTTTAAACTTGAAGCCCTTTGTTGGGCTGAGCTCTAGGCCGAGATCGAGCTAATAAATTTGAAGCCCTTCATTGAGCTGAGTTGGAGCTCAAGGCCGAGGCCGAGCTATTAAACCTGAAGCCCTTCATTGGGCTGAGTTGGAGCTCAAGGCCGAGGCCGAGCTATTAAAGTCGAAACCCTTCACTGGGCTAAGCTCGAGGCTGATGCCGAGCTTTTAAACTTGAAGCCCTTTGTTAGGCTGAGCTCAAGGCCGAGCTATTAAACATGAAGCCCTTCACTGGGCTGAGCTCGAGGCTTATGCCGAGCTTTTAAAATTGAAGCCCTTTGTTGGGCTGAGCTCAAGGCCGAGGCCGAGCTAGTAAATTTGAAGCCCTTCATTGGGCTGAGTTGGAGCTCAAGGCCGAGGCCGAGCTATTAAATTCGAATCCCTTCGCTGGGCTGAGCTCGAGGCGGATGCCGAGCTTTTAAACTTGAAGTCCTTTGTTGGGCTGAGCTCAAGGCCGAGGCCGAGCTAGTAAATTTGAAGCCCTTCATTGGTCTGAGTTGGAGCTCAAGGTCTAGGCAGAGCTCTTAAACTCTAAGCCCTTCGTTGGGCTGAGCTCCAGGCCGAGACCGAGCTAGTAAATTTGAAGCCCTTCCTTGGGCTGAGTTGGAGCTCAAGGCCGAGGCCGAGCTAATAAATTGGAAGCCCTTCACTTGGCTGAGTTGGAGCTCAAGGCCGAGGCCGAGCTATTAAACTTAAAGCCCTTAACTGGGCTGAACTCGGGGCTGATGCCGAGCTTTTAAACTTGAAACCCTTTGTTGGGCTGAGCTCCAGGCCGAGACCGAGCTAATAAATTTGAAGCCCTTCGTTGAGCTGAGTTGGAGCTCAAGGCCGAGGTCGAGCTATTAAACTTGAAGCCCTTCATTGGGCTGAGTTGGAGCTCAAGGCCGAGGCGAAACTATTAAAGTCGAAGCCCTTCACTGGGCTGAGCTCGAGGCTGATACCGAGCTTTTAAACTCTAAGCCCTTTGTTACGCTGAGCTCACGGCCGAGGCCGAGCTAGTAAATTTGAAGCCCTTCATTGGGCTGAGTTGGAACTCAAGGCCGAGTTCGAGCTATTAAACTTGAAGCCCTTCATTGGGCTGAGCTCGAGGCTGATGCCGAGCTTTTAAACTTGAAGCCCTTGGTTGGGCTGAGCTCAAGGCCGAGGCCGAGCTAGTAAATTTGAAGCCCTTCATTAGGCTGAGTTGGAGCTCAAGGCTGAGGCCGAGCTCTTAAACTCTAAGACCTTCGTTGGGCTGGGCTCAAGGCCGAGGCCGAACTAATAAATTTGAAGCCCTTCACTGGGCTGAGTTGGAGCTCAAGGCCGAGGTCGAGCTATTAAACTTGAAGCCATTGACTGAACTGAGCTCGAGGCTGATGCCGAGCTTTTAAAATTGAAGCCCTTTGTTGGGCAGAGTTGGAGCTCAAGGCCGAGGCCGAGCTATTAAAGTCAAAGCCCTTCACTGGGCTGAGCTCGAGGCTGATGCCGAGCTTTTAAACTTGAAGCCCTTTGTTGGGCTGAGCTCAAGGCCGAGGCCGAGCTCGTAAATTTGAAGCCCATCATTGGGCTGAGTTGGAGCTCAAGGTCGAGGCCGAGCTCTTAAACTCTAAGCCCTTCGTTGGGTGGGCACAAGGCCGAGGCCGAGCTAATAAATTTGAAGCCCTTCACTGGGCTGAGTTGGAGCTCAAGACCGAGGCCGAGCTATTAAAATTGAAGCCCTTCACTGGGCTGAGCTCGGGCTGATGCCGAGCTTTTAAACTTGAAGCTCTTTGTTGGGCTGAGCTCCAGGCCGAGACAGAGCTAATAAATTTGAAGCCCTTCGTTGAGCTGAGTTGGAGCTCAAGGCCGAGGCCGAGCTATTAAACTTGAAGCCCATCGTTGGGCTGAGCTCAAGGCTGAGGCCGAGCTACTAAATTTGAAGCCCTTCACTGGACTGAGTTGGAGCTCAAGGCCGAGGCCGAGCTATTAAACTTGAAGCCCTTAACTGGGCTGAGCTCGAGGCTGATGCCGAGCTTTTAAATTTGAAGCCTTCGGTTGGACTGAGCTCCAGGCCGAGACCGAGCTAATAAATTTGAATCCCTTTATTTAGCTGAGTTGGAACTCAAGGCCGAGGCCGAGCTATTAGACCTGAAGCTCTTCATTGGGCTGAGTTGGAACTCAAGGCCGAGGCCGAGCTATTAAAGTCGAAGCCCTTCACTAGGCTGAGCTCGAGGCTGATGCCGAGCTTTTAAACTTGAAGCCCTTTGTTGGGCTGAGCTCCAGGCCGAGACCGAGCTAATAAATTTGAAGCCCTTCATTGAAATGAGTTGGAGCTCAAGGCCGAGGCTGAGCTATTAAACTTGAAGACCTTCATTGGGCTGAGTTGGAGCTCAAGGCCGAGGCCGAGCTATTAAAGTCGAAGCCCTTCACTGGGCTGAGCTCGAGGCTGATGCCGAGCTTTTAAACTTGAAGCCCTTTGTCGGGCTGAGCTCAAGGCCGAGGCCGAGCTAGTAAATTTGAAGCCCTTCGTTGGGCTGAGTTGGAGCTCATGGCCGAGCTCTTAAAATCTAAGCCCTTCGTTGGGCTGAGCTCAAGGGCGAGGCCGAGCTAATAAAGTTGAAGCCCTTCACTGGGCCGAGTTGGAGCTCAAGGCCGAGGCTGAGCTATTAAACTTGAAGCCCTTAACTCGGTTGAGCTCGAGGCTGATGCTGAGCTTTTAAACTTGAAGCCCTTTGTTGGGTTGAGCTCCAGGCCGAGACCGAGCTAATAAATTTGAAACCCTTCATTGATCTAAGTTGGAGCTCAAGAAGGCCGAGGCCGAGTTAGTAAATTTGAAGCCCTTCATTGGGCTGAGTTGGAGCTCAAGGCCGAGGCCGAGCTCTGAAACTCTAAGCCCTTCGTTGGGCTGAGCTCAAGGCCGAGGCCGAGCTAATAAATTTGAAGCCCTTCACTGGGCTAAGTTGGAGCTCAAGGCCGAGGCCGAGCTATTAAACTTGAAGCCCTTCACTGGGCTGAGCTCGAGGCTGATGCCGAGCTTTTAAAATTGAAGCCCTTTGTTGGGCTGAGCTCAAGGCCGATGCCGAGCTAGTAAATTTAAAGCCCTTCATTGGGCTGAGTTGGAGCTCAAGGCCGAGCCCGAGCTATTAAAGTTGAAGCCGTTCACTGGGCTGAGCTCGAGGCTGATGCCGAGCTTTTAAACTTGAAGCCTTTATTGGGCAAAGCTCAAGGCCGAGGCCGAGCTAGTAAATTTGTAGCCCTTCATTGGGCTGAATTGGAGCTTTTTCCTTATGATTTAATGACCTCCAGGTCTTCACTTGCTCCATCAAGAATTGCGACGACCAAAATCTTTGTCAAATTGTCATCTGCTTGGATCTAAAGCTCCATTCTAGAGTCTCTCTGAGGATCAATAGCCTTTTTTGCGGTAGGATTTGTCTCCTCATATGTATGTGGTTTCAGCAATTTCAGGGCGCACGAGGTCGCCTGTAATCTGTGGCTTCGTGTTATGCCGTGCGTGTTCACAATGGTTGGGAGTCGAAATTTGCCGTTTCCCACAGACGACCAATGTTCGGTACTGGAAAAACCGTATTGCTATACCGTATGATATGCGCTCAGAGATACTGTATAATCAGATGTATACTAGGCTTATAGCCGATGTCCCAATCACTGCGCATAAGCAATAGGCTTATAGCCAAGACGTGGATGTGTGCACAATGTTGGCAGTAATAGTAAATAAGTTAAAAGTGTATACCTGGAGTCTTTAACCTCTTATTTATAAGGGTTACCTCTTCGGGCACAAATTAACAAATTGCTGAAATGGGTTTCACATCATGAATGAGTTTTGCTCCAAGGGTTGCGATAGAGAATCTTGCACTAGAACTAGAGACTATTTTGCACCGGAGAAGCTTCAACCAGTGTAGATTTTGTTCCAGAGATAGACTCGCAGTCATTGAAGGAAGAAAAGCAGTCACAGACAAGTGAATAGGGTTCTGATTTCGCACCAGGATAGGGTTCTGTTCATGTCTTTGATAGAATAATAAAAGTTTTCCGCGTTTTTAGGTCAAAAGATAAAAGCATTGAAATTTTTTTCAGATCGTTTGAAACGATGGAATCATACGATCCAATCATATTTAAGTTTTTACTCGACGATCCCATACGATTTTGCTGATGTTGGATCTTGCTTGCGTTTTGAATCGGCAAAGGTGGAGAAAATCTACGATCCTATGATGTTACTAGAGGTTTTAACTACACTGACGGAAGCTGCATATACCTGATTTTTAATATGGTTTCTTGAAATTCCTTGGATCTTCCTGAGATATTTTAGTATGCACTTTATAGTGTTTAGGAAGGAACTTCAAAAAACAAAAAATTCCTTGTTTTTGAAATATCTCTATTCAAAAGATGGGCAATATTCTTTTTAAAATTTAGTGGGCTGGCCGAACCCACATGACCTTATATATAGTCTTTAATATTCTTTTGGCCCAATAGGCTGTTAGCTTTTCGGCCATGGCTCACGTGGGCTAGTACAGAGTGTGATGAGTTGGTCCATATTTCTTTGTAGTTGTGAATTATAGGAAAGGGGCGACCGGCTCAGTTGGCCGTACTGTTTCTGAGAAGATGCTGTCAAGGGCGTTGTTGGCCAAGTTCATTCAAAAACCTTCCACCGTTTCTCTTTTCCAATTCAATCAACAGGCATGTTATTATGCTTGTACTACACTACTCTTGTTGTGTTTCAACATATTTGCTTATCTCTAAGAGTCCTGAAAATTTGCAGAGAGAATTACATAGCAGGAACAAGAAAGCTTTGGAGTTCATTGCAAAAGGCTGGAATGCTTTGAAGGAGGTTGATAGAGTTATCGATTACTGCGAGCTCAATGATAAGCGTCTCATACCTCTTCTTAGGGTAATGATAGATTTCTCAACCTATTGCTATTTACTTCTTTATTTGAGATTTGATATCAGAAACAGAGTCCTTTGCTTATTTCACCCTCAATATTAGACAGCAAAGGAGAATTTTGAGCTCGCTTTGGAGGCCGACAACACCAATACACATGCTAGGTATTGGTTGTCAAGATTGCATATGAAATACCATGTCCCCGGAGCAAATAAAGCTGTGTAAGTGAACTTTTTCTCCTCCACCATTTCTTGTTTCTTCCTGCTCTACCTATTCTCCATCAAAGAAATGCAGATATACTATGTCCATACATCTAATTCTATTATTCCTTATTATCGTTATTATTATTTTATAAAAATTACTACATGGAATCTCTGGTTCCCTACAAAATTGTTCTTGAGCTACTTTCCAATATGACTCAGCTGTTCACCACAATGAAGGGCCAAGTAAACATTTGACTTTACATGTAATGGAATGCTTTCTATACATTCTAAATCTCATTTTGTGAAGTATGATGCTTTAGAACAGTCTAGTCTGTTAGGTTCTGTTACTGTACAGTTAGTTTAGTTAGCCAGTCAGTTGGTCAGATACTGTTCAGTTAGTGATTAGGCTTTTATATATATATATATATATATATATATACACTTAATCATCTATGATCTATGTATTGTATCAGATTCCCTAAAGTTTCAGTTTTCTGATATTTTCTTCTCAGAGAAGCTTTTTTTTTTTGTCTCGTTCTTCTTTTCTTTCCATTTCTTAGGTTGTCTATCATTTTCTTCTAATCTCTGATTTCTACCATGATGAAGTAGCCTTTTAACACATTCTCTTTTGGTTTTTCCTTTTGTCATCAATGACATTCATGTCAGTTTTGTACTTTTGTGGTTTTATTGTTTACTGTTCGTCTCATGTCCTTTTTTTTAACAGTTGACTGTGTAGCTGTCTTGTGGCGCAATTTTGAGTTTTTTGGATCTTCCTTGTTTTTTCAAGTCACATATACTTTTAAACCTATCTACTGCTGATGCATGACCATATTTTCCTTTCTCCCATTGAAACAGAGGGGCGGCATTATTGGTAGAAGCAGCAGAAATGGGTGATCCTGATGCACAGTATGCATTGGGTTGTCATTTAAGAGTTGAGGTGAGGGTCTACACTTTATGTTGTGATGACATAATTTAAGTATGTTGTAGCCAAATTTGCACACTTTGAGTCGATGACTGCAATCATTCTTCAATTCATCCGCGAATTGCGTAATGACTCTCCATTACTATTTGCTGATTTAAGTTTTGGATTTATTTATTCCTCTATTTATTATTGTTATTATTATTTTTTTGTGGTTAACAAATGAGGTCTATGACCTTGGGGAGGGCAATGCTAGGCTAGAGTGCAGATAAAATTGTCTGGCTGGGATATTATATATTCTTAATGGTGAATAACTAGTAGTTCCTTTTTTTTTTCCCCTTGCCTGATTGAATTTGTACAATTTTATTAGACTTCTATGATGTAATTGAGTAGGAAATTTCTGTCATGTAGTCTTCTTCACTCTTTTATAAGTTTTCTCCATGCTACATTATTGGTTGGTTACATTGGGGAATATCATGATCATGAGTTTTCTTTTATTTTATTTTATTTTTATTATTTTTATTTTTTATAATGAATGATTTTTTGGAAAAAAATATTTTTTGAAACAGAATGACTATGTCCAATCAGATCAACAAGCTTTTTATTATTTGGAGAAAGCTGTGGACCAGGTATGTTACACTATGGAAGGTTCTAGTTGTCATGATTTCAGAATGTCAGATGAAACCTTACTTGAGTATTTTATGTTCTAGTTGCATCCAGGTGCTCTTTACCTTTTGGGTGCTGTATATTTGACAGGCGACTGTGTCAAGAAAGATATGGCTTCAGCATTGTGGTGTTTCCATAGGGCATCAGAGAAGGTAATAGTAGATAAAACACATCAATGAATCAAATTTAAGCCACTAATTTCGTTAAAAGCTCACACATAGTTGTGCATTTTCCAGATTGTTTTCTTAATGTTGATGGACAATTGTCCTTATATTCTTTTTCTCATGTCTGGCCAGTTAGACTTTGAGTACCATTTGATTATTCTGTTATGATTTATCTAGTTTGCACTTGCTTTAACGGTGCATACCTTACCTCACCTCACTAAGATTTTGGCATGGGCTGAAGTATTTATATCATAAGGGAAAGTAGTAAAAAAAATATGTTTAATGAGCCACGAACTGCAAGAGTTTCATTGATTACTCGTGTCTTGTTTTGAGCAGTTAAAATTTTGTTGAAGTTGCATTTTTGTTTATATTTTGCCTCTAGAACTAATACTGGTTTACTAGAAGCTAATGAGATATTTAACTCAAGTGTGATGTTGTTTAATGGATTACGTTAGATACTTGTTGATACTTCTCTTCTAAAATGATGGACCTAATCGGCAATAGCCCTAGCTTGAAAATTCCTGCGATGGTTCAGTAGACGTATCTGTATATATTTCTCATGATTAGGTCTTACCTAGCTAAAGACAATGTATTTAGTTACTTCCGATGATTTGCAAATAATCTAACATCAGTTTAGCCAATTTTAATACTTTAAATTCTTAACTTGAAAAGAATTTAATTAATATAAATAAACATACACCTAAATAATGGTCCTCGAAAGTTTTTGTCCCTCTTAATGTACAAGTGTTTAATCTAATATATTTATTGCTTTCATAATCTCATTCACACATTGTAAACAAGCTAAATTTTCAGTTGCTTGTTTAACGATTTTGGGTTGACCCAAACTAGTTTGGAATAAACCTGATATTAAAGTTATTTGAAGATTTTTCCTTGGTTTTTGTAATTTCACTCTTCATATATATTTAGGGCCATGCTGGGGCAGCTATAGCATATGGATCTCTTCTTCTTAAAGGTCAGCTTGACTTCCTATGTTCTCCATTTTATTTATATTATATTGGGTGTATCATCCCATCTTCACTTCCTTTCACCAGTTTATGGGGTATATCATTGTTATTGAGGACCTGATGCTCATAATAAGTACATGTTTGGCAACGATAGGCACTTTTTGCCCTTTATTTGTAATGTCTACCATGGAAAAGGTGGTTGAAATCAAACAGCTGTACAATAGATTTCTTTTATCATTTGTGATTGCTGAAAGAAAGGAAGTAAAACTGTTAAAGATAAATTAGATGCTAAAACATTTTTAGTACAGTGGATGCTATTGGTATGTGGATGGGTTGGGTGCATGTGCAGAGAACAAGAATTACCCTTTACAATTGATCTTCCTACTCATGTAAGAGATGATTAGCCAAATTTATCTGCAGTGACTAGTCATGATGATGAATCAGAAAGATGCATGTCCCATAAGTTAACTATTATGAAGCACAAAAAAAAAATGTAATACTTGTATATAACTTGGGTTCCTGGTATAGAGGAAAGTGATGCCAAATGTGAAGAGAAAAGATGGCTAAACAATCACACAAGTGTGTTACTTCTAATTCAAGAAACAATTCAAAAATCAACTTTTTAACAAGTATGTCAACCAAAATCAATTCATACAGAATGTAAACTTATTTTCCAACACAAAACAGAATTAAAACAATTCTTATAACATCAATTCAAAGGCAATATGCAGCGGATCAAATTTGAAAGGGAAAATAGAAGAATTTTAATGTTTATGCCTACCCTTTTCAAGAAATCATGCAAGAACGAATTAAAACATAAAAGTAATGATCATGAATCCTTATACAGATTCAATATAACATATTAAGAATCAAAACGAAATTCAATTGATAGAAATCAAAAAAGATAGGGTAAGGAAGAATTACACCAGGGTTTATCCTGGTTCACTTTCTAAACCACTTGAGAGCTACGTCCAGACTGAGGTCGATCTTTTTCACTATCATCCAGCTTCCAACAGGTGCTTGAAGAAACCTTTTTACAACTGGAATTTTACAAGTCTATGATCACACCTTGATCACACTTAACCTAAGCCTTTAGGGTCACTCCAATTGTCTCTCCAGCAATTACAACAACTCACTCTTGCTAAACACAAAAAAGAAAGAACAAAAAAGATTGAGAAACAAGAGAGTGATTGAGATTTTTCTCAAGAATGTGCAAAAGCAAGCTAATATGGGTGCAATTCTTAAATTTCTTTGATTCTGAGTTTTTCAGTGTTAATTCTTGTGTTTGGAACCCTAATCATATGTATTTATAGGTGCCCAATGAGTTATTAGTCGTTTATAGCCGTTAAGCATAAAAAAATTTGAATTTCTTCGAGTTTAAGTCACTCATAACAGAAAGTATTCGATTACTTTTCGTGGAGTATTCGAATACTTCTTTAAACCCAGATAGTATTTGATTACTGTTCATCAAGTATTCTATTACTTTTCTACCTAGAAAAGTATTCGATTACTTTGCAAAAAGTGTTCGATTACTTTTATGCAGAAATCAGTTTTCATGCTGATTTTTGAATTTTAATGCATCCTAATGATTTCCAGTGACTTCTAAATGATTCTAACTGACTTCTAAAATATGTATGATCATGTTTCCCACTTGCATAACAACTCTTGATGTGTGTGAACATTGTTTGCATGATCAAAGTGAATATGTGTCACCTATATGAGTTTATGGTTTAGTTTTGCACTTCCCAAGATAAAACTCAATAAACTCAATCCTATAAGTTCTATGACTTAGGTGAGAACTATATAAACAGTGTAGAGCTATGTCTTCATTGGTTTTCAAGTCTTTGTCTATTTAGAGTCATGTAGAGTCTTCTTGTACTCCCTTTAGCTTGTAAAATTTGACTTGAGCTTTGACTTTGCCAATTTGAGTCTTCTCTTGAACTTTGCACTATGTTATAAGCTTTTTGTGCCTCTTAGAACTTGTTGCAATGCCTTTCATTGAGAGCTTTCATGTTGAGCTATGTTGGTACTTGTTGGTGCTTTATTATCATCAAAACTTCATAAACATAGTCTTCTTGACCTATAGTTCAACAAAATAGGTTGGAGAAGTGGTAAGGTTTGAACAATTCCAGTATCAGATTACTGTTACAGAGGCACATAATAGCATAGCTCTATGAATCTAGATTACTGTAACTATTTTCTTGATAAACAAATGTTCTAACATATTGGTTAGTTGCTTGTTTATTTCACATTCTCCCTTACACAAACATGCATTTAGAGGATTTAGCAAACATTGTTATTCATGCAAACACCTATTGACCTTAGAAACTAGAAATACTACCTCTGCTTCAAAGAAGCATTCGTTTAAGGTTTTGCACAAATATAAGAGTCATAAAAATAAAATACTTTTAATTTTAAGAAAATATGAGAGAATTTTACCTGCGAAGTGAGCCATTGAAGAAGAGCTATATTTAGTTAATAGAGCAAGTATAGTATGTGTTGGTACTGTTCTTTTTTGATGGTTGAAAAGGGTGAGACTTAGGCGAAAGGAATGAACTTCTATCCTTTTGATTAGACAATTCCTACTGCATCAACAAAAAAACTAGCATCTGCAGCAGGAAAAGCAGCACTGACCTCCTTCCACATCAAGCTCTAAGTCAAGCAGTCCAGCAGCTAAAACCGATATTACCGCAATTACATTTGACTAAATTATCCTATTACTCCGTTAGTGTTTACTCATTCAACCTAGTTATGATACTAAGAGATAACGATCAAGTTGGAAAAGAATAATTGATATTAAGAAGTGTGGAAGATAAAATTAAACAAAATTTCTAATCTAAAACTATTGATATATTTAAATGGATTGTTTGCATTTTAAATCAATGCTGCTGAACCTTGAAATGAAGTACCGTAATATTTCCTTTTGTTAAACGATGTCTAGAACAACTAAATACAGTGGCAAAAAATCTAATACAAATAGACCTTAAAATAAACAAGCTGTAAGTTGGTTTTAGACAGCTTGCTTCACTTTACTTGTATGTCTTCTGGTTGGATCTGTTGGCTTGCATACAACTTTTCATCATCATGCTTAGAGTCTGATACTAATAAGAAGAAAATATTGTGCCTCAGGTGTTAAGATTCCAGAATCATTAACAAAATTCAGTTTGAAGAGAGGTTCCGCTGCTCATAAACGAGGTAAGAATAAGGAAAGTCTTGCAATTGATCCAGTAGGGATGGCAAGAGAAAAATTTCAGATAGCGGCAAAAGCAGGATGTGATCTTGGATTCAAATGGCTAGCAAGGTTGGAGGAGGAAGAGAAGCGGTTACTCACTGAAGGATATTTAGATGAAATTAAGAAGAGCAGTTGATTTTTGCAACTGAACCAATGTGATTTAACCGATTTGGCTCCTTTAAAGTGAATCTCATTCACTTTATAAATTAGGTGGAGGATCTTAATTATTGATAAAAAAAATTTTGAAGATATAAATTTTAACAAATTTATATTTTTGCTGTGCATAGATCATGTATTTTTCAATAATATCAACCGCAGATTTTCCTTAAAAGTGAATAGTTAATAGCTAAATCCTGATTTATCTATCATAAGTTTGTGCATTAAACCACGATCATTGATGCTGTACGTATTTCCCTGTATATTTATGTGCTATAGCAGTTGGCAACTGATAGTATAGTTGATGTTTGACCATATATTCCCTGGCATGTAAATGAGTTGGTCTAATAGGGCCATAAGCCTATAGCTCAGTTTATATCAAGCCATATTCGGCCTATCATATTTAGTTAAATAAAACATGTTCAAATTTTTAAAAAACATATTTAGAAATTAGGCTATAGGTTTTATTTTATGTGGGACCCATAAGTTTACATGTAGGCATATATTATATTATTTTAAATAAAATATATAAAATTATTATTTTATAATTTTAAATAATAAAGTAATATTTTTTAATTATTGAATATTTAATAGGTTTAAACAGGTTACCAGATTTAAGTTAAGACTTATTTTTTAAACATACTCCGTGTAACAGCCCGTTGCGTACCGGTATTATTAACATTGATTATGATATTAAGTGCAGTTACAATCACAGCAGTCCATTTAAAAATGCGAGTAAATTTTTTCTTTTTCATTACATAAACGTTTTAAAAACAATAATAAAACGTAATGATAAAAGTTGTGATCATAACTGAAATCTAAACGCAGAATAAATAAAATAAAAGCCTAACTATCATACATTACTTATTTAAAGTCACTAAGGGGTTCCCATAAACCCACTCAGCATAACTCTCACTTTTACGATTTTTACATAACTGAACATGGTTCAGTCTTTTGGACACTGTGCGAAATATAGTGGTTACAAGCTTCTTATATTTTAATATGTTATTCTAGACTCAATTACTTTTCCAACAAGGCCCCATAAAGTTCTAATTTGCTTCGGTTATCACCGTTTGAAGCTAGACAAGAAAAACTGCTAGCTTACCCAAAATAGGGCACCAAACATACCTTATCATTTCTACGATTCTGGACAAGCCACTCAACCAATTTCTCTCAAATTTTTATACAGTAAACTAGACACCTCAAGCTTTAATTTGACATATCATGAGCTTAATTTGAGTAAGAATTGAGGGAAAAATAATTTTTTGCAAGATAGTGACTCGATAGCCTCCATGTGCAGGATCGTTTGGGCAGTCTCCACTCAAACGCGTCTACAGGTCGCTACACAGCTTCAAATGAAACCAAATTTTGATACAACATAGTTGACATCTCAAGCTTCAAAATGATGTATTCCACGTCCCTGTTGGTCCTCTGTGGAGGGAGATATGCTCTCCCAAATTTTGTCTAAATTCTGCCATTTTAGTATAAATTTTGGCGGCACCTCCTTTGTTTATTCAACATATCCCACTTTATCAAAAGTGTGTTTTTATGCCTCAAGGGTACCTAATAAACAAGGGTAACACTCAAGGACCAGCAATGCCTTGGCGCTCTTACAACCCACAACAATTTATATCATTTTCCTCGATTTACCATTCAATACTTAACTTTATCAAAACTTTAACTCATTACAATCACATTATCCAATTGCATGCATTCTTAACAATTTGCATATAAATCATTATCTAAAATAGGCATATTGCCTTTTCATCATATACATGCCTTCAAATATTACACAAGGTCCATAATTATCAAATTACAATTCTCCAATGGTAAATATAAATACAAAGAAATCCTCAAAATACAACAAGACATGTAATCAACTAAACTTAGCCAAAATGAAACATGAACAAAGATGATATGATACATAACCATAATGCACTATACAATGTTCATGCTCTAAGTTTAGCCTATGCCAAGCGTGGCCTCAAAATGCAAAATGCTCTCTAACTCCATGTGCTCATCCTATGGGCCTCTTGCCCACAGCTCCGGTCCCGCTACATCCACCTGAAATAATGCCCCAAACGCGGGGTAAGATATACGAATATATCTCAGTAACCCAGAGATTTTGAAGATCACTCCACCCAATGGCTCACTTAGATGTAAATGTTCCATAATGAATCATAACCACCCAAACAGGATATAGCAAGGGATTTAGCGAAGTAGGGATGCATAGGGATAAAACATACGATGAAGCTAGAATGGTGATAGCCAAAACCACGCAACATTCGACCTATTGGCCTCGGTATATAGCCTACGGGCTCTCATCCAAGAATATGTTCCTAGAACATCATCTAAGGCACCCTCCATCCAATACACCGAGATATTCCAAGAGTGCTCCTCAACGGATAACAGCTCTATGGCCCCAGGCCAACTGGAACTCCCTCACAGAGATCTATCCAGTGGAAGTCTGTAACACCATAAGGAAAACTATCTACTGGCCCGAGATACGGTACACACTAGGTACCCAATATATATACATATGCATGAGCTTCTTATGACCACATCATTGACATACAACCTCCAACCACTACCCCAATGGGCATGGTGGAGCACACACGGGTGATATGCCTCCAGCATATTTATGATTTTAAGCAAAAAAGAGAAAGAATCTTGATCAATCTTGGAGAAAAAGAGCTAGAATTGTTATTGAATTGATAAATCTCAATCAGATATCTTGTCACTGATTTTCTTATAATTTTGTAGGAAAACAGGAAAAAAAGAAGCCCAAATTGAAAGAACAAATCTGAAGCCCCGCGCTATTAGCGCCGAACTGGCGCTAGTAGCGCCAGAAGAATTTTTTGATCCATAACCACCACGCTACTAGCGTGGAACAGGAGCTAGTAGCGCCAACCAATCTTGCCAACCACGCTAGTAGCGCGAGCCTACTTTATCAAGAACAATACTCCCACGCTATTAGCGCGAAACTGGTGCTAGTAGCGCAGGAGGTACGTGAGAAATTTTAAACATATCTCAGGCTATATCAGAAGAGATTGGATCCAAGATATACGATGAAGATTCAATCAAGATTTCTAAGCAAGGGCACAAAGTCTATAAATAGAGACTCAGACCCCAGAAGACAGATATATTTGGCTGGAGAGAATTGTGAGGATTAGAGAATTGAGAGAATTCTTAGAGACTCACGCTGGAGATCAGGATTCCATCGGAGTTGAAGACTGAAGAACATTGATCCTTCATCTTCTACTTTATTGCTTTTATGAACAATTTTTATCCTTTTAATTTGTTTCAGTCAGACATGAATATGTCTGGATAATTTCTTTTTGTAATTGGGATCATGGATCCAATGTGAATCTTTTATATTTCCTATACTATTTTTATAAGTTAATTAGTTAGTTTGTTTTATTCTGCCTGTGTTAATTTTTCTATATCCTGATTAGAATTGGCCACTCTAATTATAGGGCTTTGAGGTTTAGGACTCACAATAGACATATTGGGGTTTTAGTCTGGACAAGGGTAGAATAACAATTTGTGTATGACCTAGATATAGGCTTACATAGATTGCAGACATTTAATTCATTTGCTTAATGCTTAATTTAAGAGGAATGACTAGGACATTAGGATTCTAATTGGGTTAAAGGGTTGAAATCACTAAGACATTAGGGTTCAACTAATTTATAGAGAAATAATGAATTGTTTGAGCAAACAAATTAGTTAATTATAAAATACAATATAGGAATATAAGGGAGGGTCGGAGGTGAAGTGCATCCTGGCTACAGTCTTTTTACAATTCTTCATAACTCATATTTTTCGTGACGTTCTTGATCTTTTCTTGCAAGTGTTTTAATATTATTGCTTTTAAAATTCTGTTTTTGAAATTATAACAATCAATCACTTTCACAAGCAAACCAATTTTCTTTTCCAACTTAAGGGGAATAGTTAAATTAATACTTGGTGCATTAATCCTCGAGGGAACGATCTTTACTTATCACTTTTATTACTTTAAACGAACGGTATACTTGCCGATTTCGCAGCACGTTTTTGGCGCCGTTGTCGGGGATTAATTACGCCAATACTAGTTTTAACTTTCGATCTTTGAGATTGGAATTTTTAATTTTATTTTGTTACTAATTGATTTCTCTCTTTTATGCGAGGTAAAGTTGACCGAGACACTTTACAGTTTGATCCAGAAATCGAGAAGACTGCAAAGAAGAATAAAAAATTAACTAATCTAAGGAAGCAAGAGGAATCCTCGAGTTCAGAGCCAAAAGCAGAACCCGATATGGCAGCACCTAATCCACCACCGGAGGAAGAATTGATGGAGTCAATCCTAGCTCCTCTTTTCACTAGGCCAAATTCTAGCATCGTCAGACCACCAATCAACGCTAACAATTTTGATATCCAGCCAACACTGATATCCTTGGTGGAGAAAAATCCATTTGGTGGGGAAGATTATGAAGACCCCCATGATTTCATTGATAGATTTATAAGAATCTGTGACACAACCAAGCATCACGGGGTGTCAGATGATACAATTAGACTCCGGCTGTTTCCTTTTGCTGTAACAGGGAAAAATCTCATATGGTTGGATAGACAAGTTCCCAACAACATCAGAACGTGGGATGATCTGGCAGCCAAATTCTTCGCAGAGCACTTCTCCAGGGAGAAATACAACAAGTTGGTGAATGAAATCACCAACTTCACTCAACAGCAAGGAGAAACGATGTGCGCAGCTTGGCCCAGATTCCAAGAACTGATCAGAAAGTGCCCCCAGTACGATTTTCCAGACGAAAGAAGGTCAGAGTCTTCTACAATAGAATGACACCAGACTCCAGAATGGTGGTCAATGGTGCAGCCGGTGGAACCATAGGGAAGAAAATAGCAGCTCAAACCTTAGGGCTGATTGACTTCATGGAAAGGAACGAGAACGCATCAATGGCGGTTCAACCAGTTCAACCAAAGAGGGGACTTCTGCAATTGGGAAACAGTGATGCATCGTTAGCTGAACAAAAGATCCTATCTCAACAGATCTCCAGTTTGAATGCTAAGTTAGACCAGATGCAACTTTCTACAGCTCAAGTTAACTCGGTTAACTGTGAGTATTACAAAGGAGAGCATGAGACCAACAAGTGTCCAACCTTGGTAGGATCAGATGCATTACAAGTTAACGGAGTCTGGTATGAACCAAAACCACTACAGAACTTCCAGAGAAACCAGAACAATGCTCCAGGGAACAACTTCCAAAGGAGAGTTCAAGGGACAGGTTTGGATTACAAATCCAACCAATATTTACAACCTCTTCCAATTCCACAGACTCAACCATCTGAATTAGAAAGAGCTTTACTACAGTTGAAAAAGACCACCAATGAATTCATGCAAGAAACCATATCTTCTTTCAAGAATCACGAAGCATCTATAAGGAATCTGGAAACTCAAATTGGGCAGTTGTCAAGACAATTAGCTAAGAGAAATCCAGGAACATTCCCCAGTGGCACCATAATCAACCCAAGGGAGCAATGCAATGTCATCACTACTACAAGAGAGGATCTAGAAAAAGTGGAAGCTCCTACAAGCAAGAATGGACACACTCAAGAAGGCAAGGAAAAAGCAAAAGAGCAACCCACTGTAGTTCAGAAGAAGCAATGGGATTTCTCACGTTTTGAGAAACCTCAATATCCCATGATGAGCAAACAACTTGAGCAAAGGAATCAATTGTCTAAATTTTTAGATATTTTTAAGAAATTGCAAATTAACATTCCTTTTGCAGAAGCTCTGGAGAAAATGCCTTTGTATGCCAAGTTTCTGAAGGAGACATTATCTAAGAAGCGGAAGCTCACAGAGGATGAACCTGTTACACTAACAGCGGAGTGCAGTGCAATCATACAGAAAAACTTGCCTCCAAAGTTGAAGGGTCCAGGGAGCTTCAGTATTCCATGTACCATCGGCAAGACGACTATAGAGAAAGTCTTATGCGATCTTGGTGCCAGCATAAATGTGATGCCCCTCACCCTGATGAAGAAGCTGGGAATTGATGAAATAAAGTCAACGAGGATGAATGTTCAGCTGGCCGACCGCTCAACCAAGCAAGCACATGTTATTATGGAGGATGTGCTCGTCAAGGTAAACAAATTTCTAATTCCTGTTGATTTTGTTATTCTTGACATTGATGAAGATGCCAGTGTGCCTCTGATCTTTGGGAGGCCATTCCTAGCAACCTCAGGAGCGCTAATCGATGTACCTAAGGGTGAGTTAATAATGCGCGTGGATGGAGAGCAAGCAACATTCAAGGTACTTACAAGTGAAGCTCCATTACTTGTCCTCAACCTAAAGATCAAGTTAACTATATTGCGGAGAAAAAGGTTGAGGAAAGGAACAAGAAGGAAGTCCATCAGCAGCATGTAGAAAGCAAGCCAAAGGTGAAGATGGAAAAGCTCAAGAGTAAGGAAAAACATGTGAAAACTAAGTTTAAAGTTCTTGAGAACCCTCCTCCTCAGCCACTTGCATATGATCATGGAAGGACACAATACTGGACCAGAAAAACTGGATCATCAATGGTAACATGCTTCCAACCACCATAATCATAAGGGGTACGTCAGGCTTGTGACGTTAAACAAGCGCTAGTTGGGAGGAAACCCAATAGTCTATTTTCTGTTTTATTCATTTTATCTTTACTAGGTAGTTTTAATTTTAACAAGTCAAGTAATTGGTGAATTAGTGACTATATGGAAAAGTTTTAAATCTGGGAATTAGCACTATCAGCGCCACAAGACTGAAAAGAGACAGTAAGTCCGCACTGACAGTGCCAGAATCCCTCGAAATATTCGCGCTTACAGCGCAAGATCAGCGCCAGAGGGTCAAAATCTTACATTAGCTCCGTGCTAACAGCTCGAAATCCACGCTATCAGCACTAGGGTCACACACTTCACCATTTACGTTGACTTAGTATTTTATGGTTTTTCCATAACTTTACATGCCTCTGTTTTTCAGTCACTGAGCGAAACTAACTTGATATAAAATTCTCATCTTTTAGTATGTTAATCTAGACTCAATTAGATTTCCAACAAGGTATCACATGCCTCATTTGGAGTTTCCTAGCTCCGGCTATCACCATTTGAAGTTGAACAAGCAAAGCTGTTTGCCAACTCCGAACAGGGCCCTAAACATCCTTTACCATTTCTGAGATTCTGGAAAATCTACTAAACCAATTGCTCTCAAATTTTTATGTAGAGAACTAGACATCGTTATATTTAATTAAAAATATTATGAGCCTAATTTTAGTAATCACAGAGGGAGAAATAATTCGTGTAAGTTGCAGCCATGTACAGCCCCTGAACATGGCCTCCCTGTGCAGTCCTCACTCAAACAAACATATAGAATGGAATACATCTTCGATTGATACCAAATTTTGACACCACATAGATAACTTCTCAATCTTCAATTTGATATAAGGCACAGCCCTATATGACCTTTGTGGAGGGAGATATGCTCTCCCCAATTTCGCCTAAAAACTGGTTACTTAGCCGTAAATGTGTTTACTTAACAAACCTTAATTACTTTTGATTATAAATCCTAATTCACATTAATTCTTGGATTTTTCTATTATTAAGTCACATTATGAATATCCTTAGTCCCATTATGTCATGATACTTAAATTTTACTAATTACTTAATTAGTGTACCTAAACTCTACTTTAGTCCAATTTTAGAGTTAAATCCTTAATTACTTTTGTTAATTAATCCCTACCCTTAATTAATCCCCTAATTCATCATCTCCTTAATTTTAACACAACTAAACCCTTATATTCTTTATGGGACAGATTTGATAAGCTATTTTAATTAGGGTTTTTAGCCATTATTAATCATGATTAGTGAGTTTTACTTAGAGTTAACCGACCTAGTTAATCTTTCTAATCATTTTTCCACACTTAACAACTTAATCACATTTTTTATCATCAAACCTTATTATTACATGACATGGCTGAAATCATCAAGGGTCCATATAGGGTTCATGTTCATCTTTTCACATGAACAACACACAAAGGTCCAAAGGTGGCACCTTTACTCATCAAATCCATGATTCCATGGTTCAAAACATACACACCCTTAAAGATCTTCATCAAACCATTACTTTACAAATGGTATGGTTGTGAAGAGGAGAGTGAGAGGAACAACTTTGGTGATTTGGTGAGGTTTTGGAGATGAAATCTTAGAGAGAAGTGAGAGCAAAGTTTGAAGTTTGAATTTTAGAGAGAGAGAGCGGTTGGAGGCTCAGAAATATAAAGGGAGAAGGAAGGGATGATGCCCTAATTAGGGGTGCCATGTCACTTTAGTAGCACTTTGTCCTTTACTGAGACCCGGTGTAATTTTTATTTGAACCGTCGTCAAATTTTTTCCCGGAAACCCCCAAGACTCTAACTTTAAGCACTTAACATTAATTTTGTCTAATTATCATGTTCATAACTTAAGAATTTGATTAGTCGATCACAAATCCACTAACAGTTGTTTAATTGCACTGTAGTCTTTACTAGTGTTCTTAATTGTACCCGAATTTCATAATCTTCTTAACTTTAACATTATTGGTCTAATTATAACTTGTTAGGCATATATTAGTCTTTATTTCCATTTTCTCATCTTTTTCCCATTCCGGGATTCTACCGGCTGCTTCTACAACAGTACAAAATACCGGCAGAAGTGACTTTTCTAAAATACCTCAATATGGGTATCAAACTTCATCAAATCATATACAAACCTCATTCATGATGTTTATATCATTAGATTAGCTCTCTAACTCAGATTTGCTAGATTGGAGCTATTCTAAAGATTGTTACTGCGTTAGCAGTCAAAAACAACAGCTGAAAACTCAACTGTTCAGAATACCCCCAATATGGGTATCAAACTTCATAAAATCTTATGCTTACATCATTTATGATATTCATATCATTAGGATATCTCTCTAAATTAAATTCACTGTACTGGAGCTATTCTACAGTCTATTACTGCGTCAGCAGTCAAAAACAACAGATGAAAATTCAACTGACTGGAATACCCTCAATATGGGTATCCAAATTCTTAGAATTTCATTCTCATTCTATTTATGACCATAAGGTCCTCATCATAACCCTCTAATTTAAAAATCGTGTAATTAGGGTTATTATACTCAGACCCCAGAAGACAGATATCTTTGGCTGGAGAGAATTATGAGGATCAGAGAATTGAGAGAATTTTTGAAGACTCGCGCTGGAGATCAGGATTCCACCGGAGTTGAAGACTGAAGAACATTGATCCTTCATCGTCTTCTTCTTCTTTATTGCTTTTATGAACAATTTTTATTCTTTTAATTTGTTTCAGTCAGACATGAATATGTCTGGCTAATTTCTTTTTGTAATTGGGATCATGGACCCAATGTGAATCCTTTATATTTCCTATACTGTTTTTATAAGTTAATTAGTTAGTTTTTTTATTCTACCTGTGTTAATTTTTCCATATCCTGATTAGAATTGGCCACTCTAATTATAAGGCTTTGAGGCTTAGGACTCACAATAGACATATTGGGGTTTTAGTCTGGACAAGGGTAGAATAACAATTTGTGCATGACTTAGACATAGGCTTACATAGATTGCAGACTTTTAATTTATTTGCTTAATGCTTAATTCAAGAGGAATTACTAGGACACTAGGGGTGTGCATGACAACCTTCCCGGAATCAATTCTTTTTTAATTTATGTTTCCGGGAACAGAAATGGATAGGAAATTCGTTTGGTAAAACCGATTTATTTTTTTGTTCCCGAGGTGAACCGATTTAATTTTTGTGCCAGGAAACAGAAAAAAGAATCAAAAAATTTCTGCTTTTTAGTTTTTGAGCACAAAATGAGAAACACTTTTCTCTCTCAATCACACTCCACCTCTACCATCATCACCACCACCACCATCATTCCGACACAACTGCCGCCACCAACGTCGCCGCCGTCATCGTACCACTATTGTTGTCGTCACCACCATGATGCCACTGCCACCATTACCACCACCTCCACCCATCACTACCACCATGTCACTGTCACCACCACCACAACTACCACAACTGCCATCACCACTATCACCGTCACCACCACCATCACCATTACCGCCATCAACCACCACCACCATCATCACAACCACTGTTGTAAGAACCCGCACCGTTAATTAAGGAATTTAATTAATTAATTATGAGATTAATGAGATAATTCTATAATTGACCCTAATAATTATGATAAGGCTTAAATAATTATTGTAAGTGATTAAGAACGTTGAAAGTCGCTTTTCTGACGAAAAGTGCAAATACCGGTTCTGCTCCACGGTATAAATGCGTACCGATGAAGTATCCCGGAAAATTATGAAAAGTGTGTATATATTACTAGAATAATATGTAGGACTAGTAAAACAAGTTTCAAGTCGAAATAATGAGAATTGGTGTCAGAACTAATACCGGCTACGTAAAAGCGCGTACCGGCAAAGTACTGCAAAAAGTAAAATAAAAATATGACAAATCCTAAAAAAATGGCTAGGTTCAGAATCTAAAGTTTGAGATTAAAATGCTAAGCGTAGCTATTAATGCTAATACAGTGTGGTTAAACTTAAGTGGACTATAATGCTAATTCAGGTTCATGTAACTCGGGGGTTGAGACCTCGGGCGGCAGGAGGCCAGAGCCGAGTTAAGATTTATGCTTTATGATGATATGCTTGGATTATGCTTGGATGCTGACCTGTTTTATATTTATTATCATGTTGTTGTTGTTGTTGTTGAGACTCTGTTGGACTTTGTTGCCTTATTTGGAGAGAAAGGGGATTGTCAATGCCACATTGACTGACTATGTCTTATTTTAGATTTGAGTTGCATTAATATATCAGGATTAATGTGCGGACTACGTGTTGTAGTTCCGTGACTTAGATACTCACCTATTTATATATGGAGGTATTTCAGTTAGCTGTTTTATTACAATCTACATACAAGCAATGTTTAAAAAGCGCGTACTGGCAAAGTACTGCGAAAAATAAAATAAAAATATGAAAAATCCTAGAAAAATGGCTAGGTTCAGAATCTAAAGTTTGAGATTAAAATGCTAAGCGTAGCTATTAATGCTAATACAGTGTGGTTAAACTTAAGTGGACTATAAATAGCCACTTGCACACAACCCTAGGCTGATACTCAACCATTTCTACGTGGGGTTTTCTGGTTTAGCCATTGTTGGTTCCACCATACCGCATGGGGGGATGGTTTATATGCATGATGTATTTTCATGTATTGAATTTTGAAATGCTGTTGAGCTGTTATGTGCAAGTGCTTATAATATGCTTGTGTTGTTCCACCTAGACGGTAAGCCTGTGTATGTAGTAGACATGTCATAGGGTGATTCTGTGGGTGGGTGTAACTAGTGACTTGCACTGAATGTAGGCAATAGACATATATAAGTCCTGCATTTCTCTGGCCAGTAGAATAGATGACACACATGACATGATTATTCTGCTGCATTGCACTGATTTTGGAACTTATATTATGTTCCTGCTTTGAACTTATATTGCACATGTAAGTGAGCTTGGGGTAGAGAAATCCTTGAGGACCCCTTGTCTTACTGAGATTTTTGTTTAGAGATCTCACCCCACGTTTGGGGCACATATTTCAGGTTCAGGTAACTCGGGGTTGAGACCTCGAGCGGCAGGAGGCCGGAGCTGAGTTGAGATTTATGCTTTATGATGATATGCTTGGATTATGCTTGGATGCTGACCTTCTCTATATTTATTATCATGTTGTTGTTGTTGAGACTCTTTTCGGAGTTTTGAGCCTTGGAGGTATACCATGATCATCTCTTGTGTATTTTCATGGTTTTAGCTTGTTTAATCCTTTAAAAAGAGAAACTTTAATCATTTGAGTTAAGGACCGAGTTTTTGAGTCTATTATATATAAACCATCCCCCCATGGGGTATGGTGGAACCAACAATGGCTAAACCGAGGACACGAAAGCTTACCTCGCAAGCTAACTATCCAAGCTAAGCTCACACTAGCTCAAAGCCCACAAACAGCACAATCACAATTTGTTTATACAATAATTAATCATCAACAATCATCGCCCAAGGTTACATTAAGTGATTAAGGCTTTCCAACTCATTTTAAGTCATTTCATGCAAATTTTGCAGGAGGTATTCGAATACGTATTCGAATACTCCAAGTCTCAAGAAAGTATTCGACTACTTGCACTTAAGTATTCGACTACTTGCACTTAAGTATTCGAATACCACAAGGTATTCAAATACTTTCCCACCAGTATTCGAATACTACACAGTAATCGAATACTACACTATGGTATTCGAATACTTTTCTTCCCGTAAAAGTATCCCAATACTCCTTCAAGGAGTATTCGACTACCAAGGGATAAGTATTCGAATACTACACAAAAATTATTCGAATACTTATCAGACAAAATGCAGAAACTCGAGCTGTTCACTGCATAATTCCATTTTTAAGTGTTCAAATGCGATTGGGAGTCCAATAACTCCCTAAACAGATATTCATTAACATATAATAGACTCAGAAATATACACGGGGTGTTACAACTGTCGCCACTGCCACCATCGCCATCACACGCCACTGCCACTGCCACCACCCCCATCGCCACCACTACCATCACCACCTCTGTCATCAACCACCACTACCATTGCTACATCCACTATCGTCACCACCATCGTTGTCGTCGCTGCCACCACCAACCACCACCACCATCGTAACAGCCATTATCGTCACCACCACCACCCCCGCCACTGTAACAGCCCATTACGTACCGGTAATGTTATCATTGCATATGATATTAAGCACAGTTACAATCACAATAATTGAGTTAATTAAATTACGGGTAAACTTTTTTCCTTTATTACATTTTTTCTTTAAACATTAACCATTTCCGTAATCAATTAAAACAACACCATAATTATAAATGCAATACTAGCGGAAGCATAAAACTTATTAATTACAACCCCTCCAAGCAATACCATTAACTCTAGGTGATAAAATGACATATTTTCAATTTTTGCAGAGTGGGAATCGTTTCCCAGCAGCTACAGTAACACATAGAAGCTTAATTTTTGCTCCCCTGTTTTAAGGAATCGATTCCCAACCTCAAGGAATCAATTCCCAGCCTTCACAGTGGCTGAAATTTACGTGTTCTGTTTCAGGGAATCGATTCCCTACTGTGAAAAACCAGTTTTGACAGCTTTTTCACTTCAAAAGGGATCCATGAATTCATTCCTATCACTTCAATACTTACTATAACCCATGTACCATTACTAATGTAGGCTCTAGGCTATTCCATCATGCATATTCATTATGTAATGCATCAATTACAATATTTCCTATTCGTTTTTCCATTTACACATCATATGACTCATTTTACATAACGAGTCACTAAATGCCATTAAACATAATGTGTGGCCATGGACAAATCCCATGCTCACCAAAATACCAATATAAACCAAAGGCATAACTATATGTTGGGTGGTTTGCTAATGGTGGAAAAATATAAGTTCTGATGGGGGACCTTCCTCTGTTCTATATTGGTGGTAGAACATAGACTCGTTCCCTTACTTCCAACCCAAGTGCGCAAGTGCACGCATCAAGTAATAATGGGTGTATTAAGGCCCAGATTATCGTTCCCACGAGGATAGAACTCTAGATATTGTCTTACACTATTTTATAAAGAATGAAAATGAGAAGAAAAGTTAGTGAATGAACTGTATGGTCAAACGTTCCCTACTGTCTTGACAACGTTCCTCAGGAACAGTAAGTTCAGTCTGATGGCAAACAATTGCTCGCTGCGTTATATATGTCATCCTTCCTGTTTATAAGAAGGTGAGATAATAATCATTGGAGATTTGGTAGATACAGGATTAAATAAAGTAAAAATAATAAAATAGTACCAACTATAATTAAGAGACAACAAGTGGATGGTTTTCAAAACAATTTAACAGAAGGAACGGATTCACTGCTCCATTCTTAAATAGTTATTTCCTCTGCTCAAGACTTAGCACTTTTGGGCTTTGTCCCAGTTTCTTATCTGCCAACTCCGATTCCTCAGCTCATGGACTAGATGACTCACAAGTTTTCATATTCCTATGGCTCCCTTGACTCCAGCAGGTACTCAGTACAGAACCTTAAAGTGGACGAACCGGCCCCTTATTCCTAAGGTGACCAATAGTGTTTTTGCCATGAACCTGCCCCCAATGGCTAAGCCGTCTGAAATCCCTTCCTTATGGAAGTTCATTTCTCAGTATGTGTTCAATTTCCATTGATACACAATGAATATAGCTTACTTAGCCAAAGAAATACAAAAAGCTTCAGTCAAGAGTTTCAAAAATAATTCTTTAAGAATGTTGCAGTTTATCCGTCCCACAGATAGTTCAGCCCATGGCTGATGTTTTAAACATAATTATTCTAAACTAAAGTCCTATAGACCCGAGATTTAGCTCAGAGATAACGAATGGAACGAAAAGAAGAAACACTTATATTAAATTGAAAGACAGTTTACAACAAAACATAAAAATGAAGAAGGTGGTTTGATGCTCGTGAGGAGTCTTAGGGGATGATACATAACAGATAAGAAGGGTTGTCACTTAACTACAGTTACAGCTATATAAAACTAAACTACTAACTACTACTAGGTGATATCTTCTTTTAGGACTTTCAATCCCTCCAGAATTCGATGATATTTTTGTGTTTGGGACGTCCTATTTATAGGAAGAAGAGAGAGTGGCAGTCTTGTAAATCCTTTGGAGTTGGTTTCTTGAATGAAGGGACGGGGCGGTGGCAACAGTGTTTAGAAGCTTTGCAAGTTGCTTGATGGGACAGTATTTGTTGATGATTAGCTGTTTTCTGCAGTCCCCCCATGCCTTGCTTTCTTCTTGACCAATGAGAACTCTTAATTCTCTGTTGTTCACGTCAAAATGGGCTTAGATGGGAACAAATTTACGTCTCATCACTATACATCAATTTTAAAGGACTTAACATATAGTCATGAACATACAAAAGCATGGCAATATCAACATGCAACAAGTTCATAACCTAAGTCCAAAATATTAAAAACTATGATGTGTATCAAATGGAATCCTCCAAAATGCTATGCCCTCCATATGCACCTCATGCTTAACATAACCTGAAATGGTGTCCCCAAACGCGGGGTGAGATATACAAATATATCTCAGTAAACCAAGGGTACTAGAGGATCACTCCACCCCATGGCTCACTCAATGTGCAACAATGATCATAATATGAATGTATAACATGCAAATATCACACAAACAACTGGGCACAAATCCAAGAACATCCACATCAGGATTCCGTTCAAGGACCCATCATATAACTCCTGAGAAGCTTCCTGGTGCCTCTCCCATGGAAGAGACGACCCCATGGAAAAACTCAACTGGAACTCCTCATGAGCCCTATCCAGCGGAAGTCCCACGTTTGGATCATCCTGGTACCGCTCCCAGAGTCGGCCCCACGGCAACACCCGACCGGAATCCCCAAAGGATATCTCCAGCAGAAGTCCAAACCAACACATATATACTGGCCAGAGATCACAAATATATCACATACCATGCTCCAAGCATGTCACACAATCATGTCAATAATGCATGAACACACATTTATACATAATCAGAGGCACCAAATCCAACCACAACCTTCCACTAGGTGTGGTGGAACACACGAGGGAATAAAACCCAAGTTCCAAAGGTTTACCTCAACTCCGAAGCCAATGCTCCTTAACGTAAGCTCCAAGCTTAATCTGCTTCTATTGCGTCCGTGCGAGGTAACCTATATTGATCAAACAACAATGATCAATAACCAATTGCATAAAATCAATTAACTTCACAATAATAATAACCAACATAACCACTTAAGCCTAAAGGCTATTTTTCATTTCTTCAACTATCTGAATCACTTCAATCCTTGAACTATCTCACCCTCTAAACATTCATGCACCAAGGCATCAACCATTGATCATACCACAATTTCCACATCATTTTTCCTGATTCTTTCTGTATAGGTCGAATCACCCATGGAATAACACTCCAAGGTTTTCAATTCAATCCAACACTTCTACATATCATACAATCTTATAATTCACTCACACAATTACTCCACAACTCAATTTCACAATCCTATCATCATGCCATCTCACAAAGTATTGAAATTCCACTCAATTTTCACTAAGTTACAATTTTCCAATTCACAATAATTTTTATTGCATCAATCATCATCATTTATCATCCTAAGTATTTAATTTCAAAGGAGACATACCATTTAATGCTCCTGACTATCACAACTCAAAACACATAATCAAAATCCTCACCAATTTTATGATCTCATGAAAAACTCAATGAGAATGGAAAAACTTACCACCAATAGCTTCCAATGGTCCAAGGGAATGATATCCAATCAATGGTTCAACACAAAAACTCCCAAAAATTCCCCAAAATTCATATATTTTCATGGCTGAAAATGGGGCATAACTCTTCACACAATGATCTCCACAAGGTGCACTCTACATGAAAGTCACTCACAATCTCAAGGGGAACAACTTTGTAGTTGGGAGTTTCTCTCAAAAGTGGCTAGAAAATAAGTTGGAAAATCAAAAGCTCAAATGCCCTATTCTAATGGCTTGGTCGACAGAGGAGAAAGAAAGAGAGGAGAGAGAAATGGGAGGAAATCTGCTTTTGTGACTTTAAGTCACTTAAACCACTTAAAATGGGTCCCACACGTCATTTAACTTTCTTAAATCATCCATTTTAACCCACAAATTCATAACCTACGTATTTTTCTCGTTCACATCATATTTTTATTTACCTAAAATACTGATAATATTTTCACGCTTATCAGTACAATTATACCGCAGTATTTTATACCGAAAAAATCATTATTCACCCAAAATTTCTGAAACTTGCCTATCCACTCGATTTTTCATTCTGAATCCATTTCCGAATTATTTTTACCATTTGAGGTCTTCTATTCAATTTTTCATACCTCGGGTTACGTGTATGGTAAATTACCATTTTACCCTTCTGCGATTTGACCCTAATCTCAGGATTTTCACTAATCTTACCCCTTTAAATCATATTTCATATACAGTAATACATTTATAAAAATACGAGGTGTTATAGCCACTATCATCACCACGCCATCGCCACCACTACCACCACCGCCACCATCATCTACCGCCGCAACCACTGCCACTGCCACCACCACCATGCCACTGCTACCATTGTTGTCACCACCAACCACCATACCCACCACCATTGTCGCAGCCACTGCCATCACCTCCACCACCACCATCCCCACCACTACCATCATTGCCGCCACCATTACCATCGCCATCGTCGCAGCCACTGCCGTCACAACCACCACCACTATCTTCACCACGTCACTGCCACCACCACTATCATACCACCGTCCCCGCCACCACCACAACCACACCATATGGAAAGGAAAGTGATGATCCCAAATTTTTTATATTTAATAAGAATTATTTTTTATTATATTATTTGTTGTGTTATCAAACACAATTCTCATTGTCGGAATAAAAATAGAACATGTTATCAATCACATTTTTTTTCTCAGAAACTATTCCAAGGCATAGAAATAAAAAAGAATTGTTTCTTTTCAAAAACAGTACTAGGGAATATAATGGTTGTCATGCACACCCTAGGATTCTAATTGGGTTAAAGGGTTCAAATTACGAAGACATTAGGGTTCAACTAATTTATAGGGAAATAATGAATTGTCTGAGTAAACAAATTAGTTAATTATAAAATACAATATAGGAATATAAGGGAGGATCGAAGGTGAAGTGCATCCTGGTTACAATTTTTTTACAATTCTTCATATCTCATATTTTTCGTGTCGTTCTTGATCTTTTATAGCATGTGTTTTAATATTATTGCTTTTAAAATTCTATTTTTAAAATTAAAACAATCAATCACTTTCACAAGCAAACCAATTTTCTTTTCCAACTTAAGGGAAATAGTTAAATTAATACTTGGTGCATTAATCCTCGAGGGAACGATCGTTACTTATCACTTTTATTACTTGAAACGAACGGTATACTTGCCGATTTCGTAACAATGGGGATTAACCCCAGTACCAAGGGATTACTATAACACCTCACAATTCTAAATCAAATATTAAAATATTAAATGAGAATTAAAGGGAAGGATTAGTGAAAATCCTGAAAAATAGGCCAAAATACAAAGAAAGGGCAAAACGGTAACTAGCCAACATGCAACCCTAGGCAGATAAAAATTGAGTAGAAGGTCTCAGATGATAAAAATAACCCTGAAAATGAATTCAGAACGAAAAATCGAGTGGATAGGCAAGTTTCGAAAAATTTGATGAACGGTGATTTTTCTGGTGTAAAATACTGCGGTATAATTGTACCGATAAGCGTGAAAATATAATCAGTATTTTTAGGATGTAAAAAAATGATGTGGACGAGAAAAATACGTAGGTTATGAATTGGTGATTTAAATTAGGTGATTGATTAAAGTTAAATCACATGTGAAATTCACCTCACTTAAGTGGACCTTGCCACTTGGACAACACCACAAATCTGATTTTTCTCTCTCTTCCTTCCTCCTCCAAACCGTGCTTGCCTTCCATGGAAGGGGATATTTGCTTCCAAAATTTCTTTTCCTCATAACTCCTTCAATACACCTCCGAATCAAGAAAAGTTTGTGAGCAAAGTTGTTGGAAATTATCATCCGAACACAACCCACCGATTAGTTTCTCTTGAAACCCTCTCATTTTTTAGAAAAGGGCCAAAACCAGCCACGAAAATTGGAGGGATTTTTGTGATTTTGGAGTTTTGTGTTCAAGCCATTTTGGAGATCACTTGGAGGGGTCCTAGGCCAAGCTTGTAAGTATATTTCAACACCTCTCATGGATTAATTTGATGATTTATTTTCATGAACCCTAAAGAGGGTTTGGTTGATTGATGTGTTTAGAGAGCTCAAATGGAAAATGTTTGTACATGAATGTGTCTTAGAATGATGTGTAGTATGCAATAAAAATTATTGATGAAAAATGTGAAATTTTAACTTAGAAAAATTTTAGGATGTCAAGACTTTGAGTTTTGGAAATGTGTTAGGATTGGATTGATGAGTTGTGGCGTGATTGTAGGTTGACATAATGGGATTGTATGATGTGTGAAGTGGTTAAAATTGGATTGAAAATCTCTTGGAATTGCCTTGGTGCAATTCGGCCATGTAGAGGAAAAAGTGGGGAAATTGTGTTGAAAAATTATTTGAATGATGTGTTGTGTAATTAAATGGAAATTAGATGGGTTGTGTGGTGGTTGGAAGGTTGGAAAATCAACGGAAAAATAATTGGTAGTGTTTAGTGTTAAATTGTACATAGAGCAAAATATTAAGCAAAACGACGTTTAAAAGACGTAAAGTGAAAAACGACACTTGATATGACCTTTCGGCAACCTAAGGATGCCTAAGAAAATGAGAAAGAAAAGTTAAAAAAATAAAATGCAAAATTGCACCTTAATGGCCGAACCTACATGGTGTAGGGGAGGATTTTTGACGTTTTCGTAATTTGATAGAATTGTCGTGTATTGATTGTTCGAACATGGTTGTGGTAGGTTGCCGTACGTTGAGTCGAATCCTGAACCGTGAGTCGGTGGATTACCATTGGTCTTGGACCAAGTGGGATTGAGGTAAGTGATTGGAACAATGCTTGAATAATTGTTAACTTGTATATGTTCGTATGAGTTTTAAGTGATTGGGAATGTCCTCTGTGTAGGCATTTCTGTTGAATAACGAGCTCAGAGAATATACTGCTTTGGAGCTAAGTGGAGAGGCTTATTAAGGTAACCTCTTGGTACTGGGGTTTGATCCCCTTGTGAGTTCCACCATGCCCATTGAGGGTGATGGTAGGAAATGTATGTAAGTAATGTAGAACAGCATGATCATGCATATAGTATGTATGTTGGTACATAGGTACCGAGTCTCTGGCCAGTAGACAGTTTGCCTTCGGGCATTTCGGACTTCCACCGGATAGGTCTCCGAGAGGGAGTTCCAGTTGACCTAGGGTCGTGGTGTGTGATCCGGATAGGAGCCCACTAGGAAGTCTCGGGTGTATGCGGATGGGAGGGGTACCTTGGTTGGATGTTCTTGGAACACGCCTTGGATGAGACCCGTAGGCTTATATGCCAAGCCATTAGGCAGGGCGTTGCGTGGTATTGGTAGCTATCATTCCAGCTTCGTCGTATTTTATATTCTTATGATCCCCAGTTTCTCTAAATCCCTTGCTTTATCCCGTTTTTCAAGATGTTGTTTTATATTATTTATATGCATCGAAGTGTGTCATTGGGCGGTGTATTCTCCATAACCTTTGGGTTACTGAGATATATTCGTATATCTCACCCCGTCTTGGGGGCATTATTTCAGGAGGTAGCAGTGGCACAGGAGCGGCGGGCAAGAAGCCCGTAGGATGAGTCGTGGGAGGACTTTATGCTTTTGCATTTTGATGGTCATTGGGCCTAGACTAGATTTAGGGCATGAACATGGTATTTATTTATAGGATGAGTTTATGTTCATATTTGTTCATGCTATTTTGCCTAAGTCTAGATACAAGTATTTTATAGCATTTGGAGATTTATGAATTATGTTGTAATTGGATAATTGTAAAGATTGTATTTGGACCTTGTGTAATTTAAAGCATGTGTATTACGATGAAATGACAATAGGCCTATTTTAAGATTATGATTATATGTATGTTTAGAAAATGCATGTAAATGGACATTGGTTATTGAAATAAGTTAAGGAAAAATAAAGTGAGCAATATGGTATGAATTGTGTAATAACTATAAACTGAGTTGGGTTGTAAGTACCCCAAGGAATTTTTGGTCCTTGTGTGTGCCAGCCAACTGTTATTAGGTACATTTCAGGTATTAGAAAGCATTTGTAAACTTGGGAATCTTTGTAAAAACAAAGGAAACTCTGGCGAATTTTCTGTAAAATTTGCAGAATTTAGGCGAACTTCGGGAGAGCATATCTCCCTTCACTGAGGTCCAATAGGGACGTGTCATATGCCATTTTAAAGCTTGACATTTCCTCTACATTTTGTTAAAATTTGAGAACTTTCTGGGTTGTTAGCAGCCCTGTAGAAGCCTGTGAACACGGACTGTCCAGAACGCACCTGTGCAGGGGCTGTTTTTGGCAGTTTTTGGGAAATTAATTCCCACTTCGTTTCTTAGTCAAATTAAGTATATGATATGTCGAATTGAATTTTGAGGTGTCTAAATTGTTTTATAAAAATTTGAGAGTAATTGTTTGAGTGGATTTTCTGCAGTAATTCGTGGAGTGCGGGATGTTTGAAGCTGTTTTGGGGTTGGTTGGCAGTTTCGCTTGTCCAACTTCAAACGGCGATATCCAGAGCAAATGAGCTCTAAATAAAGCGTGTGATAGCTTCCTAGAGAGGTAATTGAGTGTAGAATAATATGTCAAAAGATGAGGCGAACATGAATAAAATTGAGAGAATGTAAATGAATATACCGAACCATGTTCGGATAGGTAGAAAACGTAAAAGTGAGAAATTAGCTTAGTGGGTTTATGGGAACCCCTTAGTGATTTGTATTAAGTAAAATAAGATATAAAAATAGTTTAAACAATTATTCCGCAAGAGTTTACAGTTATGGTCACAGATTTTATTTATTACGCTTTTTACGATTTTAAATGCTCGTGTAATAAACGGAAAAAGTTTACTCGCATTTTTATAAATTAATTGCTGTGATTGTAATTGCGCTTAATATCATAATTAATGTTAACAATACTGGTGTACAATGGGATGTTACATTTTATGGTATCAGAGCAGTTTTGTTAGGGAACTCTGATGATGTATAGCTGTGTTATGTGCTGCATAGTTATATGTAGATTCTTGTCGATTACTGCATACGTGATTCCTTAGTGTGGGTCTGATCAGCCCATTCCTTTGTGTTACACGTGTGGTCATCGTAAGAAGTCTGCGTGGCAACCCTGGAGCACTGAATGTAAGTCATTGGTCTAATGTTGTGGCTACAGTGTGGACTGCGCTATGGACAAGAGATGGCAGTAAGTAAAATATGAATATTAGAGGACTTAAGAAAAACAGACTTAAATATTTTGTCTAACCTTTTTGGTGAAAACTACAAAGTTGTATCATAAGTAAAAATTGTAAACAAACCTATGATATGTACAGTATTAGCACTGACGAAATTGTAGTATTATGGATAATAAATATATATTTGAGACGAGTTTATAGTATGAAGATGGTATTGGGAAAATTCCTACGTATTGGTGTAGTGTAGTACAATAATTATGTACAGGTGGACTTGGGGAATGGACTTCATTAAGGTGAGTGACTTAGAACCTGATGGATTATTGAAAAATGTGAACAGGTATGCTCAGGTATGAGTTTGAATATTTTATGTTTGATTAGAAGTTATAAGTCCCTGATAGATGGTGTACACTTGAATAAATTAGGATGGTTAATGTAGAGAAATAAATGGAATATTTGATGTCTAATCCTAAGGAATTGGACCACTTGAAATTATTATGCTAGTGAAGTGTTAATTGGAGATATATTGAAATATGGGATTTAAATCCATAAGGAGGTAGTGTTGATTAAACATAGGCGAGATGAATTAATTATGTATTATATGTATAAGGAAGAAGTTGAGAGAATCGCCATGGATGGCATTGAACAAGGTTCATTGAGAGCATGATTGTCCGTAACGGAATAATGGTCTAGCTTGACAGATATGCCATGAAGGAAACAAATGTGATTATATGTGTGTGTTAATGTGTGGATTTATGGGAACACCTTAGTGATTTGTATTAAGTAAAATAAGATATAAAAATAGTTTAAACAAGTATTCTGCAAGAGTTTACAGTTATGGTCACAGCTTTTATTTATTACGCTTTTTACGGTTTTAAATGCTCGCGTAATAAACGGAAAAAGTTTACTCGCATTTTTATAAATGAATTGCTGTGATTATAACTGCGCTTAATATCATAATTAATGTTAACAATACCGATGCACAACGGGCTGTTACAATTACCTTATTGAAGCTCCCAAGCTATGTAGAACCAATGCAAGTTACACCTGAACTTTATCCAACCAGAAATTACCACTCAACCTCAGCCTTCCTAATTTTCCTCTTTTAGGGAAAATTCAACACTTAGGCACATCCAATGGTTTCAGTTTCAATTCACATGCACCACACAATTCAACAACCTATTTAGACTTAGCTTAAATCCCCACAACATCAATTACACAATTTTCGAATTATCCTCCCCATTATCCTTCATTTGGTCGAAATTTACATGCCTCTATAGCAAGGAATTTTCAATTCAATTCCACTCTTCTATACATCATACAATCCTATAATTAACCCATACAACTATTCCACAGCTCAATTATTCATAAAGTCTTGCATATCAACCACAAAATTTGCCTAAGTTATCATATTTTCTCTCAATAAATTTTATAAGCTCAATCATCATAAAACATCATTCTAAGACATATTTATCTAATACACAAATTCAATTTGAGGTCCTCAATCAAATCAATCCACACACACATAGCTTAGGGTTCATAAATTCAATCCAACAATTTACCCAATGAAAAGTGGATCAAGGCCTAAGACTCCTCCACACAATACCCAAGCAATGGCTTGAGCAAACAACTCTAAGAACAATAATTTCCTCCAACAACACCGTGGAATGGGTCCCACTTTTCTCTCAAAATAAGGAGTTTCAAGGGTTAAGGATGGTATGGTTGGGTTTAGATGGTTGTTTACTTAAACTTTCAAGTGGTGGGAGTTGGGTTTTGGTGGCTAAATCATCAAGAGCAAGGCAAGAAAATGTTTCTCCCTTTCTTTGTCCATGGCCACGGGTTTGGAGGTGTGAGGGGAGAGAGAAGAGTGTGAATAATGCCTTAGGCACATGTGGCTTAAGTCCACTTAAGTGGGTGGGTCCCACTCACCACCTCGCGCAGTTCAAATTATTTCGAATCTCTCGCTTAAGCTACTAATCCCCAAATAATTCCTAGGATATTTAAAAAACTCCAAATTTTAACATTCACCAAAGTCCTTTAATTTCCCTTGAGCAGATGAATCCGGAGTTTTTCGATCATTCGGTGAAATCACAGTTTTAAGCTGTTATGTGCACTGTGGGCACGTTTCTCCAAAACCCTAATTTTAATCAAATTTCACCAATTATCATAAATCTTAGTCCTATATACATTTTTCAACTTATTTTCAAGTCTAGAGCTCAAATTTCATTCAGCACACTTTTCGGTGCAACTGTACCGATGTATTTTTACTTACTAAAAATACTATTCATCAATTTTTCAGAAACTTGCCTAACCACTCAATTTTTCGTTCTAAATCCATTTTCGGGGTTAGTTTTCCCATTTGAGACCTTCTACTCACATTTCATTGTCTAGGGTTACATGTTGGGCAATTTATCGTTTTATCCTTTTTACGTATTTTGACTCCGAATTCAGGATTTTCACTAATCCTACCCTTTAATCCATATTTTAACTATAGTTATGTGTTTTAGAATTATGAGGTGTAATAAGATCTGACCAATAATTTGGGCCTATTCAAGGCTAATGGATCAAGTAAGACTTAAAGTATTTTACATAAGTCTGATCTATTTAAGGTAAAATTTAGCTCAATGTAGCCCATTTACACCCTTCATTTACCCAACAGATTTCTTGTTCATGTTTGGTATTTTTTTATCCTTAAAAATTGTGACAATAATAGAAGTGATGATACCCATCATGTATTGGGAATACTCTATTTTTATATTAAAAAAAATCCAAAAAAAAAGAAACAATAAATAAAGCGCTAGAAGCATGATTCTTGTGTGTTAATCATAACCTACATTACTCTAATCACATTTTTATACATTTTTGTCTTTACTTATCCTAATATAGTCGGAGAAATGTATTTTGGCGCATATATTTTTTATTATGTTGCATAAAAAAGACTGAATTTTAAAGAGAATTTTGTTTGTTTTATTATTTAAAAGGATAATATAAATATAATGTCACAATTTTTGTGTAGATAAATTGTTGATGACCTCAAAATAAACAATTTATTCATAATTCAATAGACAATTGTTGAAAAAAAAGAAAATTTATATAACTAAGTAAAATAAATTTATTCCAAATTTAAAAATAAATTTTTCGTTATATTCTCACCTTAAGAGTTAATTTTTTTAATGATTTTTTTTTAGTTGAGAATTCAAGAGTAGCATTGGATCGTTTTCCAAAATTATCAAGTAACTAAGAAAAAATAAATAGCAACATAACAAGAAGTTTGAAAAGTGTCACGTGTTCCTATTCTATTTGGGACTTTGTTCGCAAGCTGCACATGAAATGAAATGCATGTTCAGACGCTCCGCAAATACCCAGCCTCTCTTCTCTATTACTCATCGTCTCTTAAAATCACACTATCTGAGCATCAAAGAGATATTTCATCAGAGCAATGGTCCTGTGCGATTCTCTGCATTATGCTCCGTTTCAAGCTCAGGTCAGACAACCTTTCCCTTCTCATTGCACAAATAGACGCAACCACCCCTCTTTTCCTCCACTTCCAGAAAACATTTCATTCCCTCATTTGCGGAGTTTACTCCCTACGTGTTAATGGGTTCTTGCTGATTTTTCTTTTCCTATATTAAAAACAAGTCCTTCTAAACTCAAAGAATTTTTAGGGCCACTCTGCTAGTAAACAAGCATTTATTGCACTTCTTAGGGAACTCAACCTGTCTTTTCATTTTCTTCCCATACAATTCTCTGTGCTCAGACTTGCATGGCCTCTCATCTTCTTCCTGTCAAAACTTCAATCATTTTCGATACAATTTCTATCTTCAACAATCCTTCTTTTCCTTGTCCATTCCTTAGTTGCAACTTTTTGGTGTTTGGTGGACATCGCCTCTCAGTCTTGTCTAGATCGTATGGTTAGACATGAGCTTCTAGCAACAAACATACAAGATTCTTGTACAAATGCACATGCGGCTGCCTCAGTGTTGGCTAGATATTTATAATGGTTTTTTTTTTTAAATGGCTCAATATCCGTTTTAATTTAATCTCTACTGATTTGAGTTCGGGACATTGGATAATATTATTTCAATATTATGTTCTTCATCAATGTAATGAATCAATTCAACTCGAAACCTTAAGGTATTGGGTGAGAGCCTTTTTAATGGTTTATATTATTCTCGAACACATCCCCTCACGCAATGGTGATATATATAGTACACTGATATAAAGAGTTGTGATGTTTGAGTAAGGGTGACTGATATAAAGAGTTGTGATGTTTGAGTAAGGGTGATATATATATATATATATATATATATATATATATATATATATATATATATATAAGAATTCCAATACGAGGCCAATTAATAATTTGGTAATACAAGTTGAGTGTACCCGTATAAAGGATAGCTTTGGTGGAATTATTGAGATTAAGTATTATCGTGAACGCATCCTATCCTTGGTTGGTTCCGATTACTCTGAAAAATAGAGTTATGTGATATTTTGATGTATTCTGGTGATTATGTTGGATGTGAATTCTGGTAGTTCTGATTAAGGTGAATTACTGATAAATTTGATTTGAATGAAGTGTTGATCTTTTTGGTTTATAAGGATCATGTGTTGTGAATAATTTTGATAGGAGTTTCTGATTTTTGAAGTAAATTTTGATTGTGTGAAATAAGTATATTCTAGTTGATTATAACTTCTAGAATGAGATTGTGAACTATGTGTTGTGAAGTATTCGTTTGTGACGTAGTTAATGAAACTATAACTTGTAAAGTTATGTATGATTAATAAATGGTAAGAATGATGTAAAATACTTAATTGTATTTTTTGAAAATATATGGTGTTCTCTGTGTTTGGGATTTAACATGTCATGCAAGAAGTGAACTCTAGGGTGGAGACTTTTCCATAAACCTTGATCTTATTGAGTTTTTCTCACCCCGCTTTACGGGATAATTTTAGGTACCTCTAGTGTCGGAAATACGGATAAGGGTAAGAAGCCAGTGGATAAAGACTAGAAATATGCTTGGAGCTGCTAGTTGAAACAGTTACATGCTTTGTAAATTATATGTATATATGTTTTGATGTGGTATGAATAGTGTAAACAGTGTTCTGAAAGGCCTACATTGCATATGTAAATAATTTTGTAAAAAAACAATAGAGATATGCATCTGTATATACATATTCATGTTGTAGGTTAATGTAAGTGGCACAGAGCCATCTTTATTAAAGAGTTTGAATATAATGAGTATTGTCTCAATCAGGTGTTGCTAACTAGTGGAATTGTGAAAATCCTAGTTGCTGAATAAAAAGCGGAAATGCTGTCAAAATTTATAAGAAAACGTAAGTGTAGTATATATGACTTGGGTGAGTCATATCTCACGCAATACTTTATCAAATGAGACGTGTGAGCTGTCATTTTGAAGATTAGGATGTAAGCTGTGTTGTCCTAAAATATAGGACTGCAATGATAGAAAATTAAGGTGCGGTTTGCTGTTTAAGTTCGCTACGCAGTTTTGCAGTGTAGTTGATGACAAAAGTTGGTTAACTTAGAAAATTCATATCTCCTTCGATTCGTATCAAAACAAGGCCTATAATATATAAAACTGAAGATCTAGATTTTAACCATAACATATCCAAAATTGAGAGAAAACAGATAAGTATTTTTGCTGTAGTTTTAAACGCAGTGAGATGATTCAGATTCACTGATTGAAAGCTTATGATAAACATATTTGGAGTTGTAGAAGTCCAAATTAAGCTTATGATACCTTGTTGGAAAGCTTGGAGAATCAAGTTTAACATACTATAATATGAGAATTTATTTGTAAACAAGTCAAGTGCAATTTTGGAAAAACTGAACCTATATAAGGTTGGTTAAGTGCATAAGAGTGAGTTTAAGCTTTGTTGGTTTATGGAAACCACTTAAAAATCTTTGTATATGTATTGTGTGATATTTAAGCAGTAGAATTTATATTTCGTAATTGTTTTTGGTTATGATCATGTTATGGGAATTATTTTTAAATACAGTTGTTTTAAATGGAAACGTTATTTTAAAAAGGGAAAAAAGTTCTACCGCATTTTAATTCAAATGTCGTGATTGTAACTATGCTTAATATCATATGTATGTTAATACGCAGGTCCAGAATAAGGTGTTACAGTAACAACCTCTGTGAGTTGGTGTTTTGGCATGGGTATGGTAATGACCTACACAATTGGGTATGGTAAAATGACCTCCATGTGTGTATGGTAATGACCTCTGTGAATTGGTGATTTGATACGAGCATGGTAAATGACCTCCACAGTGGGAATGGTGAAAGGACCTCCATTAGTAGGTATGGTATATGGCCTCCATGAAGATTTGGTATTGTGATATTTTTGTTGGTATTGTGGAATCCTATAGGTATGGTATCATGACCTCCATGTGGGATTATGGTATGTTGGTTAAATTATATTATGCTATGCCCATATTACTGTTTATGCACATTGAGTGAGCCATTGGGCTGAGTGACTCTCCAGGACCATTGGTTTACTATTTATGCCCATATCGTGTTATGAGGATTACATTTCAGGTACCACTAGTGCTGCTAGAGAGGCTTTGGGCCCACTTAGGGCTTCAGATATGGACATTGGAGTGTTGCAATAACATTTTGGGAGTTATTTACACATGATTTATTATATATGCTCATGTGATATTATGACTTAGTGCAAGAACATTGGTCTTGCATGACATGTATTGCCATGCTTAGGGTTATTCATGCTTTTGGTATCAAAGTCATATGTTTATTATTTTGGTTATGTGGCAACATTTTGTAGAGGCATCAATGACTATATAATAGTTATATTTGCTTAGTTGATGTAATCTTAATTGTACCACTTAAGGATCTTGTGTATGTAATATTTGATGTATGTGATGAAAGGAAAATATGACTATTTTAGATATTGATGTTGAATAATTACAATGGATGATAATTGGACAATGTGTATGAAATGGAAATGATGGTAGTTGATAGGTTGAAGTGGATAAGTAATGATATAAATTGATGTACATTGTTGGGTTGTAAGAGCACCAAGGTATGTTGAACCTTGTTTTCCATATTATGGTTAATTAGGTACCGTTTTGATAAATGGAACACACTTGAATAAAGTGGGAATAATTGATAAAACTAGGGAGATGTCGTCAAAATTTCTAAGGAAATGGTTAGAATTATCCCTAACTTTGGGAGACTATATCTCTATCTACAATGGCCCAATTGAGGCGTGCCAAAACATATTTTAAAGCTTAAGATGTCATCTTTATTATCCTAAAATTTGGTGTCATTAGGAGTTGTAAAAATTTCCTAGGTTTCGAATTAATGCGAACTGCTCTGTTCCGTGCAAGATGACACAACCTTTGTCCATAGTTTTCAAAAATTAATATCTCCCTCATTTATTAACAAAATTAGGCTTATGAAATATAAAATTAAAGCTTAAGGTGTCTAATAGAACATATTAAAATTTTGGAGCAAACAAATAAGTTGAACAATTGCAGTTTCATAAACAGTAGGGGACATTAGTAAACCCGACAATTTTAAAGAATTAAATTACAGCGAACATATCTGAAGTTATAGAACTCCAATTGAGGCATATGATACCTCGTGAAAAGCTAGAAGAGTATAGTTTAAAGTATCAAAAATTGGTTTTTATTGGTAACGTGGATTGTCTGCAGTTTGAATAAAATCGCTGGTACCTTATGTCATGTTGTGTATTTTTGCTTTGTTGGTTTATAGGAACCACCTAGCAACTTAAATTACCTATTGTATAATTTTAAGCAATAGTAATTATGTTTCTACAATAGTTTGAGTTACGATCATAATTTATAAAATGGTTAATACATATGTTTTAAAAATGCAAGATTTTTGTAAATGATATTAAATTGCAAAAAGGTTTCCCATATTTTTAAATAAACTACTGTGATTGTAATTGTGCTTAATATCATAAATGATAATAGCATAACCGAATGCATACGAGGTGTTACTTGCAGCACACTTTCTTGGCACAACTTATGCATCACACAAGGAAGTCCATCTTGTGTATCAAACAAAGCAATCACATGTACTATGCATTATATTATATCTCAATGCAATTACAAACACCATATAAACCACACTCTGTCAGATTTTGGTGGAACAAATAGGGGATTAATCCTAAAGACCGAAAGCCTACCTCTTGAAGTTTCCAATCAAGCTTTACTTCAAGCTCAAGTTACCTTCTCACACTTAATTATATCACACAAAAGACTTGCCACAATCAACACCAATACTTGAACACTTCAAGAATCCAAGTCAACTTATCTCATGCTTAATTCCTCACTAATGGCTCACTAGGTTCCACTCTACAACCAATGAACATAATCATCATCATTTATCCATCACCAATTACTTGAAACACAAGTAATCCAAGACTTGAACATTTCAAATTTTCGAAATTCATCAAGATACTCAAAATGGTGATTTCAATACATTTTCACCATTTATTTATGCTCCTTAGCATACTTTCCAACATAAACCAAGACTAAATCACACTAAAAAACCATCATCTCAATCAACATATTCCATGAAAACCTATAAATTAATCATCATGAAACTTTCAATGGAATTAGGATTTCTTACCACCAAAGTCTTTGAAATGATCCAAGGAGTAGTCTCCAAGCTCCAATGGAACAAACAACAACTTCTAGCACCTTCCACACAAAAAATGGTACCACTTACACAAGAGAATATCTATCCACTCTATGGTTTTCTAAGAGATTTCTTTACTAGTATATGATCACAAGGTGATACTTTGATGATTTGGTGGCTTAATCAAAAGTTGCATATTCAAGCTCACTTCCACAGAGTCTTCGAGTTTGAGAAGAGAAAATCCATGAAAGATTTTTAAGACACTCACCAAGTCTTAAACCACTTATAATAAAGTTTGAGTTTGTCAAACTTTCAAGTAAATATCTAATTTGGCCTTTTACCTATTTAACCTTTGTGTTAAATCCTTAATAATTCAAGACTTAATCATTTTCACATGATTCTAAAATTCACCATTGTGATTAAATAATGTTACACTATATTATTTCCAAGTTTATGGTAAAGTATGCATAATATTACATTTTAACTCAAATTTTTTTACTATTTGCACTTTTGCCCAAAGTGACTTAAATTTATTTAATTAGACCTCTCATCTAATTAATCCATATTAATCATGATTAAATATTTAATTAGTTCACAAATTCATAATTCGCAGATTATGGTTATTATAGACATATTCACCAAACCTTTAGCAAGAGATGCATTCCTAAGACTAAGAATGGAATTAGGATTATATGATCTAGTTACTAAATTATCCATCATATATATGATGACATATTTTGCTTATATTTAATACCACGTGATCATCTTCGCAACATGCTTCCTTAAGTACTTCTATATTAAATTACTACGCTTCTAATATTTTATATTTAAGTTCTATTTACAATTCATTTGGCTTGCGCAGATCTCTATGGTAACACCTATCCTTTTTTTTTTGGTAAACAGTAACACCTATCCTTTCTATCTCATTTATTAATTTATAATATTTTATGTGTTGCTTTAGTCAAGTGTTACGGACATAACCACAAGTGACTCAGCTCCAGACACCAGCAATTCTGGAAGGCCCATTAGGAAGAAAAAAAGCCCAGCTTGGAAGAAGGATTATACTTGTAATTGAATTAGTAGATGAGATAGTTTAATTGATAGGCTTTTTGTTGTATTGCAATACAGATGGGGTAGTTATAGGATGACAGGTGGCATTGGTTGATAGTTAGTTAGAAGGATACGTGTAAAGCAATGGGTACATAAAGACACTGATGTACATGCAATGGTTATCTGAATAATAAAACTTGAAATTCTTTCCTAGAATCTCGCCATTTTCTCTTCTCCTCTGATACATTTGTATCATCTAGTGCTTTCATCTGAACTTCATTTTCACCATGCAGATTCAGGAGGTTGCTGACGAACTTCGTTTTGAATTTCAGGAAGGAATTCAAGTTGTTCGTTCTGATTTGAATCAGAAACTCAATCAACTCACGAAATCAGTTCTTAGCCTCGATGTTCGAGTACGGGAATTCATGAACTGAACCGAGACACCCACCCCAAACAGCTCCAAAAGCCATAACTCTGTGTCTGACCCAAATGGTTCACAATTTCGCGTACCAGAAACACCGGAACAAAGGATCTTGAAGTCGGTCAAAGTAGAGATTCCTCAGTTCCATGGGTCTGACCCAAGATTTTCAAGGCAGAAATGTTCTTCAAAATGCAGCAGGTTCCACCGAATATGAAGGCGCAGCTTGCTGGGTTGAAGATGGAGGGTCAAGCTTCTCCATGGTTTCAATGGATGTTCAATACTGGGTTGATTAATCAATAGGACGACTTTACACGCGCGCTGCGTCAATGATTCGGTGCCTCAGCTTTTGTACATCTCAAATGTACTCTTTCCAAACTTTCACAATCAGGTTCGTTAATGGAGTACATTAGGGATTTTGAAGCCTTGTTGAACCAAGTTCCTGGATTCTCCGATGATGTTTTGATGAGTTTTTTTATCTCTGGCCTTCAACCGAACCTTAGGAGTGCAATTCAACTCCAATGGCCCACGTCCCTTAACCATGCCATGCAACTTGCATATGCCCTAGATACTCACCATGAACAATTGTGTTCATCACTTTCCTCTTACCCAAAGAAACCTTCCTTTACATCACCCCAACCAACAACCGCCCCTAAACCTGGTTCCAGTTCTTCCTATACTCAAACACCTAACCCCAATATAACCAAACCTTTTATACCTCTGTCATCAATTTATCGATAAAATAACTTACCCCTGAAGAAATTACAAGGAAAAGAGAAATTGGGATATGCTATACTTGTGAAGATAAACGGAACTCAAAGCATAGATGTAAAGCTAAAATGCTTTTGTTGATTGGTGAAATGGATGAAGAACAACAAGACACGGAGGAAGAAATTCTTTGGTCACCTGAGCCTAAAGATGATTCTTTGGCAGCTACAATGCATTCATTAGCAAGTTCTTTTAATCCTAGAGCTTTAATTCTTGATACATTGATCTGTGTTCACAAAGAGAGTGTGTTGGTTGACTCTGGCAGTTCTCACAATTTTATAAATCGTGAGTTAGCTAATAAGCTGAATGTTCCTATGGTTCATTCAAGGGGAATGAAAGTGTTCATGGGAAATGGAGAATTTCTGTTCTGTGATAGGAAGTGCAGCAAGGTCAATTTAATTATCCAGAACCATTTGTCTATAGTTGATCTTTGGGTTCTCGAATTGCAAGATCTGAGTATCAGTTTGGGTATGGCTTGGTTGGAAAGTTTAGGCCAAGTTACCCATGACTATGTTGAGAAATCCATGGAGTTTGTGAAGGATGGTCAAAGAATCAAGTTGCAAGGTGTTGTTGATTTAGGTGATTTTTCTCACACCACAAAAAATGATATGGCCTCTTGCTGTGTAATTTCAACATCTATTCCTGTTGAAAATGAGCAGTCAGTTATGCCTGAATTGGAAGCTCGTAAGGATACACTCAATGCTGATTTATGGGAAGTTCTATACAAGTGTATGGCTGTTTTCCAAAATCCTCAACCATTACCTCCTTTTAGAGGAATGGATCACTCAATTCATTTGATGGAAAGAGCAAGGCCTGTGAATGTCAAGCCTTATCGTTTTCCTTATCATCAAAAATCTGAATTGGAGAAACAAGTGTCTGACCTGTTATCTGCTGGCTTCATCCAACCCAGCAAGAGTTCTTTTTCTTCACCTGTTCTATTGGTTAAGAAATCAGATGGCTCTTGGCGCATGTGCATAGATTACAAGGCTTTAAATGCCATAATAGTCCCGGACAGGTTCCCTATACCAACAATAGATGAGTTGTTGGATGAATTACTTGGTGCTACAGTCTTCAGCAAGTTGGATCTTAGAGCTGGCTACCATCAAATCCCTATGCTTCCTCAAGACATCCACAAGACTGCCTTTAGAACTCATGCGGGACATTATGAGTTCCTTGTCATGCCGTTTGGGCTGACAAATGCTCCTGCTACATTCCAGACAGCAATGAATCAGATTTTTCGCCCTTATTTAAGAAGATTTGTCATTGTTTTTCTTTATGACATTCTCATCTATAGCCATTCTATGATTGATCATGTGCATAATTTAGAACTGACCTTTAACTGTTTGCTGCAACATAATTTTTATGTTAAAATGAGCAAGTGTGCCTTTGGTGTTGCTGAAATCTCATACTTGGGTCATATTGTGTGTGCCGAAGGAGTAAAGGCTGATCCAAAAAAAGTGGCTTCCATGGTTGATTGGCCTCAGCCCATATCAATTAAACAGATGCGTGGTTTTTTGGGTCTAACTAGCTACTACAGGAAGTTTGTAAAGCAATATGCTGACATTGCTTCACCCTTAACTGAAATGTTGAAGGCTGACAAACTGAATTGGACACCTGCAGCGATTGAGTCATTTGGCAAGTTGAAGGCTGCTATGAACTCAACACCGGTCTTAGGCCTGCCAGATTTTTCTTCCCCCTTTATTGTTGAAACTGATGCATCTAATATGGGCATAGAGGCTGTCTTGATTCAAAATTCCAGACCAATATCTTTTTTTAGCAAGAAGCTTGGGTTTCGTTTATCCAAAGCTTCCACTTATGTTCGTGAGTTGTATGCAATCACTGAGGCAGTGAAGAAATGGAGACATTATCTCCTTGGAGCACATTTCATAGTAAGGACTGATCACCAAAGCATTCGGGAGCTATTATCACAAACCATACAGACTCCGGAACAACATAGGTATGTTCATAAGCTCTTAGGATACTCATTTACGATTGAATACAAACCTGGTTCCTCAAACATTGTTGTTGATGCACTTTCAAGACAGTTTGAGTGTGTTGATGCTAGATTTTCATTATCAATGATGTCTCAACCATAATTTGGTATTGTTGATAGAATTAAATCAGAAAATTCATCTGATCCAGATTGAATTGCTCTACACCAAAAATTAGCAAATGGTGTTTTAGTTGACCCTTTATTTGTGGAAAAAGAGGGTATCCTTTATCATAAGGGAAGATTTTTTTTTGGGATCTCAATCTAATTTGAAAACAGAGCTTATTGAAGAAGCTCATTCTACACCATTGGGTGGGCATGCTGGCTCTCTTCGCACTTTTCTTCGCCTCTCTGCCTCTTTTTATTGGCAACATATGAGGAGGGATGTAACCAACTTTGTCCAGCAATGTGTCATTTGCCATTAAGTTAAAACAGTAACTTCAGCACCATTGGGTTTACTTCAGCCTTTACCTGTTCCCGAAGCTATTTTTGAGGATCTTACTCTATATTTCATTACAGGACTGCCCCTATCAAATGGTCATTCTGTAGTTTTGGTTGTAGTAGACCGTTTGTCAAAGTATGCTCATTTTATTGGCTTGGTCCAACCCTTTACAGCATCAATAATGGCTCAAATTTTTTGTGATCATATTGTAAAACTGCATGGTTTTCCTAGATCACTAATTTCTGACAGAGACATAATTTTTTTAAGTAAGTTCTGGAAAAAATTGTTCTCTTTGAGCGGTACTAAGCTTAAAACTAGCTCCAATTATCACCCACAAATCGATGGGCAAACTAAGGTCACAAATCGTTATTTGGAGCAATATTTGAGGTCTTTTTGTGCTGAGCAGCACCATAAGTGGTCTTCCTTCTTATGTTGGGTTGAATTACATTATAACTCATCAGTACATTCATCGATTGGGATGTCCCCATTCCAAGCAGTCTATGGCAGGTTACCACCTTCAATTCCTCATTACCCACGTGGCTTGGTTACCATTGAAGCCTTAGCTACATTTCTTTGTCAAAATGACATCTTATCTAATTTCAAAGAGAATTTTCTTAGAGCCTAGAACATAATGAAAAATCAGAGTGATAGGCACCGTCGAGATTTGATTCTCGCTGAGGGTGATTTGGTTTTAGTCAAGTTACAAACTTACCGCCAACTTTCAGTGGTTCGTAGGTCACATCAGAAGCTTGCTAAGCATTACTATGGTCATTTTGCAGTTAAAAAGGTAATCAGTTCAGTTGCTTATCAGTTAGATCTTCCTGCCACATCTAAAATTCATCCCACCTTCCACATATCGGGCTTGAAGCCTTTTCGTGGAAAACCAGATGTGCATTTCACTCCTCTGCCTACTATGAGTGTGGATAATAGGCCAGTTCAAATGCCTCTTGCAATTGTAGCATCTCGTACGTTATCAGTTCGTGGTATTACACAATTGCAATATTTAGTTAAGTGGACAGATATTGTTCCTGAAGATGCAACTTAGGAGACAGCAGATGACTTACGTTTAGCTTATCCAAATATAGACCTTGAGGACAAGGTCTCTCAAAGGGAGGGGGTAGTTGTTACGGACATAACCACAAGTGACTCAGCTCCAGACACCAACAATTTTGGAAGGCCCATTAGGAAGAAAGAAAGCCCAGCTTGGATGAAGGATTATATTTGTAATTGAATTAGTAGATGAAATAGTTTAATTGATAGGCTTGTTGTTGTATTGCAATACAAATGGGGTAGTTATAGGATGACAGGTGGCATTGGTTTTTAGTTAGTTAGAAGGATACGTGTAAAGCAACGGGTACATAAAGACACTGATGTACATGCAATGGTTATCTGAATAATAAAACTTGAAATTCTTTCTTAGAATCTCGCCCTTTTCTCTTCTCCTCTGATACATTTGTATCATCATGCTTAACATAAAATTAAAACTAGCATCTTTAGTGATTAATATATATATATATATATATATATATATATATATATATATATATATATATGGGCTTATCGTTTTTCAAGCTACTTGAGTTAATTTTATCTCTGACTACTAAATCATAACCGTACAAAGAGAGATCAATGATGATAAAGGAAGAGAGAGAAAAAATGAATCATAACCATTCAAAGATGAATCAATTAATATAAGTAAATAAATAAAACGACATAGTTTTGGGGTAGCCGGATATAAACTTATCTCAAGCTGCTTGAGAAATGTTTTTTCTATATATATATATATATATATATGAATAAAAAAATTTGAAATGCTATTATTATTGTCATCAGCCATGCTATTAAAATAATTTTTATCAAATCTCACAAAATCAGCAATATATTCAAAAGTTCTTTTCAAAAAGTTCTTTATTTTATTCAATCATCTCTAATTTTTATAATTACCTAATCAATATCATTTATTCTCTTAGTTGTTTATATCAACACAAAATCAAAATAATTTTCAAATTGTTTGTCCATTTTTTTATTCGGTAATTTTCAATTTTTCAAATCACTCGATAAATACAGCATATTTAATTACTATAAATTTTCTCCCCCCGTTAATTCAATCATATACGATAAGCATATCATTCAAGTTTTCCAAAAATTTCTCCTTTCCTTTTTTTTTCTCTTAATTTTTCTTTGAGCCATTACCTGATATAAGTAACCCACCATTTCTCATATGTACATAATTTTGATCTTGTTTCTTTTTAAACACAGATTTTCTAAAATTTCTCTCTATCTCTTTTGACCAAGAAACCACTTTACAAAATATAAAAAAGAGATTGATAGAAAATTGCTATTATCAGCAAGTAAAGAAAATGTATTATGAAGTGTTGAAGGAGATTGATATTGATGGTGACCTAAGCTTGAATCATTGAGATCTTGAGAGGGATTGCTGAAATCCAAAGGAAGGGTTCCTAAAATCCAAAGGTTCAAATCTTGTCTTTCCTAAAAAGCTTGAATTCTTGTAAGAAATTCTTGAACCCATTATTGAGTTTTCTCGAAGTCTCTTTGCTTAATATTGATCGACAGTGTGTGTGGGTTGTTGAAGCATCTTGTCATTATTTGCTATTATATCATTAAAAATCGATTTAAAAAAATAAAAATTATTGTTTTCCCTTATTGGCCTAAAGATTTGGTTTTTATTGTTTATACTCTAACAGGCTGATTTAGTGAGAATTACTATTTTTTGAACCATTCAATCATTGTAAAATTTGATCATTAATCCTTCTCGCACATTCATAGAAAATATTGTCTTGACCAAAAATTAATATTTTTCTTAAGTACTTATTTGACATTGATTTGTTAATTCATTCATAACACTTATTTGTATTTCATTCTTATCGCATACTCATTTAATTTTGGAGCAGTATCAACTTTTGTCTACTTGAATTTTTGAAGTGATTAGGATTGTATTGTTGTTATTTTGCCATATATTTATTATATGGCTGAAATCCTTGCAATGGAGAGAAAGAGAGATTAAATATTCATCTCATTATCGTGAGAGTACTAAAACTAATAGGACATCTAGTGGCTTTAAGTACATGGCGCCCATCCATTACAAGTTTCAGGACACCTGGTGCTTTAAGTGCATTCCCATCCATCACAAGTTTTAAAAAACTGAATTATGTCACACTCCCTGCCAAACATAAACGCCAGGGTTCGATGCTCTTCTTTGAATCATTTCATTGGAATGACCAAGAGAATACCATTTAATTTGAGGCGGATACGGACATCTAAGAAGTTAGTGTATTTGTTGCATAATCAATCTAACAACTACTGTCATTGTGCATGATAACTAAATAAAATTTAGCATATCTGTAATTGGTTTTAAACTTTTTGTTTTTAGATATTTTAAAGTGGGGAAAAATATTTCTCCAGTCACCGGAGATAAAGTTATCTTCAGTGAGTTCAAAACGACGTCATTTTGAGTTATAAGAATAAAAAATTATAATGATAAAGACTAATATAACCCTGCAATATATTATAATTACAAAAATATCTTGATTTTCGTCTCAAAACGACGTCGTTTTGGGCTCATCGAAAATAACTTATCTCTATTGACCGGAGAAATCCTTTATCCTTTAAAGTGATCAGAGGTAAACTTGAGGATAATTCTTGGAGTTGATTTATGGCATATTCATGATTCGTTATATGAGTATTTGTATTTTCTAATATCTTAAATTCTTAATTTTCGAATCAATTGATAGATTTTATTTTTATTCTTTAAAGTACAGTTCAAAAGAATACAGTTTTGAGTTTTCTTATAAGTAAATATATACAATTTTGATTCTGAATAAATAGTTTAATTTCATGACTTTAAATAATTGGTATCTTTTGGTTATCACATGGAGGAATATGTTCCGCTTATTCTGGTGAATTGAAGGCATATGCTGAGTTTCTAAAATAAACTACTATTATAGCTTGGACTTCTTTCATCTTCTTTTGGTCACTACAGATAATCAGAAGAGCAGCTTTTAACTCGTAACTAAAATTGTATATTAATTCGTTAAAGGACTATTTACTAATCCAATAAATAATTATGAGTTGACGGGTGATAGTGTATATCACGTTAACACGGGTGCATGAAGATCACAAAATATTCGAAGCAACTGTTTGGATAGTGTAAATTATAGAAACGAGCTAGCGTCAAACGATATTAACCATTCTTCAATGTTTTTTTATTAACTAAACATTGCAGCAACGTTAAAGTTACCAAAGAGGACACCAGTTTGACGGATAATATATATTATATTATAACACAAAAATCTTATCTTTAGCACTAAGCTATGAACCAAAAAACAAGCAACGTTACCACAAATTCCACTACTCCAGAGATAAGAACAATACTAAGACCCACTAAGAATTTAAAAATGTTAATGAAAGGCATCGAACGTGATTTTCGACATAGTAAGGCAGGAACTTACTGCCTCGTCATCCGTATTCTCCAAATCAAACTTTATCAATCGAGTGTCTATTCTTATGTATTTATATTGTGGTATTTCTTTTGGTACTCTTCTAAAAAAAGAGTATTGGATCATATTTTTAAAATAATATATAGTTTAAAAACTATATATTATAGACTCATAAAAATTATAATTTTTCATTAAATAGGTTGTAATTTTGAATTAAATAATACCATATTCCTTTGTTAAAGTGAGTATCAAAGTAAAACCCATATATTTTATATGAAATAGGAATGAATGGTAAAGACAAAACACAAATGAGATATCTTTGGAGCACAACGGTAGCTCAGTTAACGCCAAGGAAATGTGCAGGTGGGGGTGAGAGCATGTGTTCGATCCTTCCCAGTATCGTCTTTGGGAGGGGTTTAAAATCTTAATCCCGGGATCCGCTCCAAATCGGACTAGTCGTGAATCAAGAATCGATTGGAATATCTCTAAAAAAATAAAATAAAATAAAGCTTAAAAAAACTTGAGGTCTGAAATATGACCTGTTAGGTTCTAGAAGACCGTATTGCTATACCGTATGGTATGCGCCCAGAAATACCCTAGAGATAGGAATCTAGATTGGCTTATAGCCAACACTCCAATCATTGCGCACAAGCAATAGGCTTATAGCCAAGACGTAGGTGTGTGCACAGTGTTGGCAGCAATAGTAAATAGGTCAAAAAGTGTGTACCTGGGGTCTTTAGCCTCTTATTTATAAGAATTACCTTCATAAGCTTGGGCCTTTGAGATCTCCCATTTCATATGAAATCTGCCTTGATTGATGGGGATAGGGATCTTATCTCTTGATCCTCTCTAGATTATATGGTTGCAATATCCCTATCCAACTTGTTAGTAATAGGGTTGTTAGGATATGGATCCAGTCCATAACAGTTGCCCTCAGCCCGGCAGTTCGGAAGCTCGGACTGTTGGGGTGTCTAAGTCTGATTGATATGTCGACCCTACCGAGGTACTATGATCCTGCCTTGGGTCTGGTGCGACTACCTCTTCTTGGTTTAGCTTTTTATATTGGCTTCTTTTCTCTTGAAGTCTCTGAGTGGAGAGGCAGCGTTTGCCTTTTTTTGACTTTGAGCTCGGCTTCTCTTGCCGATGCTCTTTAGTTTTGACCAGGCTTATTGTCAGTCTTTTAAACTTGAAGCCCTACATTGGGCTGAGTTGTTAATCATGAAGCCCTTCACTAGGCTGAGTTGAAGCTCAAAGCTGAGGCCAAACTTTAATCTTGAAGCCCTTCACTGGGCTGAGTTGGAGCTCAAGGCCGAGGCCGAGCTATTAAACTTGAAGCCCTTCGTCGGGCTGAGCTCAAGGCCGAGGCCGAGCTAATAAATTTGAAGCCCTTAGCTGGGCTGAGTTGAAGCTCAAGGCCGAGGCCGAGATTTTAAATTTTAAGTCCTTTTTTGGATTGAAGCTGGGTTATTAATGGTCAGCCAATTCCCTAGCCCACAAAATTTGGAATGATACTTCATTTAATAAAGAATTCAAAATTCCTATGTACTTTTTTCCTTATGATTTAATGACCTCCAGGTCATCACTTGCTCCATCAAGAATTATGACGATGGGAATCTTTGTCAAATTGTCATCTGCTTGGATCTAGAGCTCCATTCATGAGTCTCTCGGAGGATCAAAAGCCCTTTTGTGGTAGTGTTTGTCTCCTCATATATATGTGGTTTCAGCAATTTTAGGGCGCACGAGGTAGCCTGCAATATGTGGCTTCGTGCTATGCCGCGCGTGTTCACCATGGATGGGAGTCAAAAAATTTCGATTTTAACAGACGACGCCAATGTTAGATCCTAAAAGACCGTATTGTTATACCGTATGGTATGCGCTCAGAAATACCCTAGAGATAGGTATCTAGATTTGCTTATAGCCAACACTTCAATCATTGTGCACAAGCAATAGGCTTATAGCTAAGACGTGGGTGTGTGCACAGTGTTGGCAGCAACAGTAAATAGGTCAAAAAGTGTGTACCTGAGATCTTTAGCCTCTTATTTATAATAATTACCTTCACAGGCTTGGGCCTTTGACATCTCCCAGTTGATATGAAATCTGCCTTGATTGATGGGGATAGGGATCTTATCTCTTGATCCTCTCTAGATTATATGGTTGCGATATCCCTATCCAATCTTGCTAGTAATAGGGTTGTTAGGATATGGATCCAGTCCATAACATGACCAAACTATGATCTTTACTCAGTAGTATTTTTCAGAGACTAAATTTTAAATTTAGTCATCTTATATACACTTTTTGTACATATGCATATACACCTTGCTAGAATACTGAATCAAGTTATTATAGTTGGCTAACAAATTTTGAGGGGGGGATGAAATTGATAATTGATATTTTTTTGCACTTATTTGCTACTCTTGGTTAGTATTTGTAGGATTATTTGGAGTTAAATAATAGTCTTTTCGGTTAAATTAAATTTTTGGCTTTTTATTGGGTTTAATTTATTTTCGTAATTAATTTCCAACTTTACATTACTTTAGTATTTTGACCATATCTCACTCCATAGATGTCCGATTGACCCCATTCTTGTTGCGTTTTGCAGCTAACTCAAAGGGCTACAAATATTATGAAGACATGAATGCACAATTTGAACAATAAAATGGTAGAAGTTGGAGCCCAAGTTAGAAATGTGATTCTGGAATTTTAGTTAAAAGTGGACTTAAGTTGTAATTTTGAACCCAATATACATGAGGCCCAGAGCCATTATTTTTGTTTTGTTTCCTTTTATTTTGGGTTGGATTTGTTGAGCCCAAAGCCCAGCTTTATTAGGGGTTAAAAAGGTGAGAGTAAGGACCTTGTAGATAACCTTTCGTTAAATTTGAATTTTACCGTTTTAAAATTAATATAATTTTCATCTTTTCTCATCCTCTTTTCTTTAATCAACCCAAGGGTTGAGGATTCCATGGTTGAATCATGAGGACCTGCGCCTCATTTTGAACCAAATTTGTTTCTCTTTCCAACTCGGTTTGGCATCGTGCGATTGTGGGCGTTCAATCGGAGATACGCGATTGCATTCTTAGGAAAGAGATTAACCATTAGATTTAATGGTTAGGTTGATTAATCCAATGAACTCAAGTCGAACGGGTTGATACTCTGCGATTGCGCGAGTAGAGACGCTATATTCGACCAAATGCTAGGCAATCGTCTAGAGAGGGGTTTCTAAGCGAATGCAGGGATTCCAATTTGATTAGGGTCAACCACGTTTTGGTAATTATTTGTCTAATGATGGATATCCTTCGAATCCTAATTCTGCGGTTGGATGCTTTTAATTTGATTATTATCGTTTGTTATTTTATTTTTCATTTTGGTTTAAATTAACAATCATATTAAAACCCCTCATTTTAGTTTCCATATTTCTTTAGTTTCCGTTTTCCTTAGTTTCTCTTTTATTTAGTTTCCATCTTTATTTGGTTTCTGTTTTTATTTATTTCTTGTTTCATTTAGTTTCCATTTCATTTAGTTTTCATTTTATTTTTATTTTTATTTTTATTTTTACTTTTATTTTTATTTATTTCAATAACTGAGCGATTAAGTTCTTTGCAAACTCCTTGAGAGACGACTCGGGTTGACACTTTACTACAAAATTTAATAAACCTAATTTAATTAATTTGCGCGAGTTCGACAACTCGCGTCAAAAATCACAAACTCTTTTTTAGTACTACTATAATAGTATGTATTCGAACACATGCTCTTACCCCATCTACTCAATTCCCTAGCGCTAACTAAGCTACCGTCTGTGGAACACAAACTTGAGTGAGAGTTGTTCCTCTAATTAAGATCATCCTCTCTATGACTTATATCTGATGAGGCAGCCTATCTTGCGATGGGAGCATGATGGCTATCAGGGTATAACTCTGTTATATAGGATAGAGAGGGGACCTAGTATAACAACCTTCACTACTAAGAGTCGCTAATAAGGAATTAAGTACACGGCTACGAGTTAATTGTCAGTTCAGTGAGAATTCTGACAGGTAAATCATGAAATTATCATGAATATGAATATGAGGATACACATCATGCCTAACAAGTCAATTAGGACCTGAATAGAAATGTGTTATGTTAAGAGAAATAGATGCCAATTCGTAAAATAGGGTTATTTTAGTAATTTGATGAAACTAGGTCTGAACTGAATTCTGTCAGTCTAGTTAAATTGTATGGAAAATTATATGGGTTTAAAGTGATCTTAGATTAGTCTAATTATGATTAGATTAATTATTAAAATTAGGTTAAAGTTGTATTAAAAAAACAACAAACGAAAATCCTTATAGGTCAAAATAATGGTTAAGTTAACAAAGTAAGCTTAATTACTAAGTTATTAAGTTTCCTGTTGTCCAAGTCGGTTCTTCCTCTTCATTTGGGCTTCATGACCGACCTAAGAAGAAGGAAGAGAAGTGGTTAGCAAGTTATCAAATACAATTGGTTAAAAAAATTAAAGAAAGTCAACAAAAGTGACTAGTTTAGCTTTTAAGTGTTTCTAAGTGTTTTCTTCTTATTTCTTTCTCATAACCACAAAATTTTCTGCACTTCCTCTCTTCTCCATGTCCAGCCACCATAGAAGAACTTAGAGAGCTCATTTCATCTATTTCCCTTCACTTTTAGATAAAACCTATTTCATAAAAAAATTATCATTGAAGCTTAAAGAACAAAACCGTAAGCTTTGTTTTTCCAAAGAAGCCTTCAATCCTTGGATTTATCGTCTTGAAAGCCATGACCTAGGTACTGTTCATGGGTCTAAAGATAATGCTTTCTTGGTTTAAAGGTTGAAGAATATCCCTAGTTCATTTGGATTTCATTGGTGTCAAGAAATTCAAGTTTAAACAGTTAGTTTTCAAGTTATGAATTCTAGGATTTTGGTTAAATATGGCTGAATATTATTATTGTGATATCATGTTATTATAATGGGTTTTAGTATGTATTCATGGTCTTTGGTGTTCATGGAGTTGAATTGATCAAGTTTGAATCATTGGAAGTTATAAAAAATTCATTAACTTGTAGAGATCAATTTTGGCCACTGTTTTTTAAAATTCATATATGGAGTTATAGGACATGTCTTCTATAACCTATTAAAAATTAAGAGCAATTAGATCAAAAATAGATTTTTCATGAATTAATAAGTGAAGACTGTCAATGCTTGAAAATAATGTATCAATTCGGGACTAGGTGAATGTATATGAACACTTGAATTAAAGTAGTAAATTGAATAAATTAATGAACCTATATATAAACCCTAATTGGCCATTATAGGTCTAATGGGGGTAGTAATTGTGTTTAATTCGTATTGAATTTTTATAGAGTGTCAAATAGAATGTGAATTTGTAAGTGAAAGATTGGAAAATATGAAATTGGTCTATGTTAGGGTTCGGCCACTTGATGGTCTAATTGCTTAGAAATCAAGTTAATTAATAATGAAACCTAGAAACTAATTTGAAGTGGTTTATAAGAATGTTGAGACAGTTAAACCCTAAATTTGGGGTTAATTCATATAAGTTAAATTCTCTGTGAACTAAAGTTAAGTTATGGATTCTAGGTCTGACTTGTGGTATGAGCATGATTTGTCAAGAATGGAATTGTATGTATGGCAAGATAATAAGTCTTGTAATAAAAGACTATAGTGTGGAACTTTATAAGTATACAAGCTTTCAACAAACTGTAACAGTTATTCATTGTTATAGATTGATAAATCAAGTGGGAACCAGGTGATACGATGATTCCAGAAAAGGATTATGAGGATCTTACATAGTTTGCTTGTGTTTCAAGTAAGCATGTTATAGGAGCATCAAGAGGTAAGCTCTCGGTTTAGGAGTTCTTTCTAAACTTGATGTTCCACCACGGTCTAGTGGGATCTTGGTTTATGATTGTATGGTTGATATAAGTTGGATCATAGTATAGTTGTATTCATGTAGTACATGCATATGAGATGATGTATTGTATTACGATACTTAGGAAATGGTATGAGACTTGGGTAATGGTTCCTGATCAGTGAACACATACACAATTATGATCTTGGTGTAATAGTCTATTGTACACCGATAATGTTAACATTGATTATGATATTAAGAGCAGTTACAATCACAACAGTTCATTTAAAATGCGAGTAAACTTTTTCCTTATCATTACGTAAGCGTTTAACAACAATAATAAAACGTAATGACATAATCTGTGATTATAACTGAATTCTAAACACGGAATAAATAAAATAAATGCCTAACTATCTTACATTACTTATTTTAAGCCACTAAGGGGTTCCCATAAACTCACTTAGTATAAATCTCACTTTTACGGTTTTTCCATAACTGAACATGCTTCAGTCTTTTGGACACTGTGTGAAATTCCCATGCTACAAATCTCTCACCTTTTTGTATGTTATTCTAGACTCAATTACCTTTCTAACAAGGTATCACACGCCTCATAAAGTTCTCTCTAGCTCCGGTTATCACCGATTGAAGTTGGACAAGCAAAACACCCAGCCAACCCAAAATAGGGCACCAAACATACCTCACCATTTCTGTGATTCTGAACAAACCACTGAAACAATTGCTCTCCAATTTTTATCATGAGCCTAATTTGAGTAAGAATTGAGGGAGAAATAATTTCTAGAATCCAGTGTTCCGAACAGCCCCCTGTGTTGGGCCCTTTGGGCAGTCTCCACTCAAATGCAACTACAGCTCGCTACACATCTTCAAATGCTACCAAATTTTGACACAACATAGCTGACATCTCAAGATTCAAAATGATATATGTCATGTCCCTATTTGACCTCTGTGGAGGGAGATATTCTCTCCCAAAGTCAGCCTAAAAACTGTATTTGAGTGGAGATGTGACCCATGAAAAACGTCATGTGGATTCGACAACTGGGGAGGTAAGGCATGATGATAGGCCACTAGTCTCACTCTTTTCATAATCCGATACGACCCAATAAATTTAGGACTCAGATTCCTTACTCCCATCGAAGTGAGCCATTGGGCGGAGTTTTCTCTAGAACTGCATGGTTACTGAGATATATTCGTATATCTCACTCCGTCTTGGGGGCTTTATTTCAGGAGGTAGCAGTGGCATAGGAGCGGCGGGTAAGAGGCCCGTAGGATGAGTGTGGAGGATATTTTTATGTTTTGTATTTTGATGGCTATTGGACCTAGGATAGACTTAGGGCATGAAGATCCCATATGTATGTAGGATGAGTTTCATGTCATATTTGTTCATGCTATTTTTGCCTAAGTCTAGATACATGTTGTATATGTTATTTTAAGCTTTATGTTTCAAGTTGTAATTTAAAGTTATGAATTTGTAAGTTGTAATATGTAATTGAGATATTGTAATTGTATAATGAATATTTGATGTAATATGATGGAAGAGCTTTAGGCCTATTTTAGGATTATAATTATGTGTATGCTTAGAAGATGCATGTAAATGGACATTGGTGACTGAAATAAGTCAAGGATTAATAAAGTGAGCAATATGATATGAACTGTGTAATAACTATAAACTGAGTTGGGTTGTAAGTGCCCCAAGGCATTGTTGGTCCTTGTGTGTGCCACCCATTGGTTATTAGGTACATTTGAGGTATTAGAAAGCATTTGCAAACTTTGGGATTTTTGTAAAAACAAAGGAAACTCTGGCGAATTTTTTGTAGAATTAGCATAATTTAGACGAACTTTGGGTGAGCATATCTCCCTACACAGAGGTCTGATAGGGACGTGTAATACACCATTTTGAAGATTGAGATGTCATCTATCTTGAGGTAAAATTTGAGAGAATTCTGGGTTTCACGTCGGCCTGGGGAAGGAAGAGAGTGAAGACTGCTCAATTGCTCACTGCACTTGTGGCAGTTTTGGACCGATTTTTGGAAATTTATTCCTATTTCGTTTCTTAGTCCAATTAAGTGTATGATATGTCAAATTGAATATTGAGGTGTATAGTTTGTTGTATAAAAATTTGAGAGCAATTGGTTTAGTGGATTTTCTGCAGTAATTCGTGGAGTGAGGGATGTTTGGAGCTGTTTTGGGGTTGGCTGGCAACTTTGCTTGCCCAACTTCAAACGGCGATATCCGGAGCAACCGAGATCGAAATAACTCGTGTGATAGCTTCCTAAAAAGGTATTTGAGTGGAGAATAATATATCAAAAGATATGAGGATTGTAGAATGCGGTTTGTCCGCAGAAAAATAAAGACCGAACCATGTTCGGATAGGTAGAAAATGTAAAATTGAGAAATTAGCTAAGTGGGTTTATGGGAACCCCTTAATGACTTGTATTAAGTAAAATAAGTTATAAAAATAGTTTAAATAAGTATTCCACAAGAGTTTAAAGTTATGATCACAGCTTTTATTTATTACGCTTTTTATGGTTTTAAATGCTCGCGTAATAAACGGAAAAAGTTTACTCTCATTTTTATAAATGAATTGATGTGATTGTAACTGCGATTAATATCATAATTAATGTTAACAATACCGGTGTACAATGGGCTGTTACATTTTATGGTATCAGAGCAGTTTTGTTAGAGAACTCTGATAAGGTATAGTTGTGTTATGTGTTGCATAGTTGTATGTAGATTCTTATCGATTACTGCATATGTGATTCCTTGGTGTGTGTATGATCAGCCCATTCCTTTGTGTTACATGTGTGGTCATCGTAAGAAGCCTGTGTGGCAATCCTGGAGCACCGAATGTAAGTCTTTAGCCTGATGTTGTAGCTGCAGTGTTGAATGCTCCATGGATAAGAGATAGCGTTAAGTAAAATGTGAATATTATAGAACTGAAGGAAAACAGACTTAAATGTTTTGTCTGACCTTGTAGATGAAATTTATAAAGTTGTATTATAAGTAAAATTGTAAACAAACCTATGGTATGTACGGTATTAGCATAAGCGGATTTTGTAGTACTGTGGATTATAAATATAAAAATTGAGATGGGTTTATAGTATAAAGATGGGATTGGTAAAAATTCTAAGTATATGTGTAGTGTAGTAAAACAATGATGTGCAGGTGGACCTAGTGAATTAACTTCATTAAGGTGAGTGACTTAGAACCTGATGGATTATTGAAAAATGGGAACAGGTATGCTTAGGTATGAATTTGAATAAATTATGTTTGAGTAGAAGTTATAAGTCCCTGATAGATGGTGTATACTTGAATAAATTGGGGTGGTTAATGTAGAGGAACAAATGGAATATTTGATGTCTAATCCTAAGGGATTTGACCACTTGAAATTATTATGCTAGTGAAGTGTTAAATTGAGATATATTGAAATATGGGATTTAAATCCATAAGGAGGTAGTGTTGATTAAACCACTACAAGAAAATTGGTTTTTAAAGGCAGTTATATTGGCATTTTGAGGCGGTTCAAACCGCCTCTAAATGCTTGGATCGGCGGTTCATAAACCACCTCATTTACCACCGTCGCGAGGCAAAATACAACAGTTTTCAGAAACCGCTGGAATAACAGTCTCGACATGACAATCTGAGACGGTTATTTTAACCGCCTCCAAAAGATAATCTGAGGAGGTTATTTTAATCGCCTCAAAACCCACCTCCAAAAGACAATCTGAGGCGGTTATATAGCTGCCTCCAAGTAACGTGTAACCGCCTCCAAATGGTTAAAATTATATAAATTTTAAATATTAAAATTGTCACTTTTAAAAGTTAATATAATTTTTATTTTTAATATAATTTTCGATAGTGATTAGTTAATATAATTTTTTTTTAAAAAAAATTATTTTTAAAAATTAATATAATTGTTATTAGTTGAATATAAATAACTTATTGAATTTTGTATATGTGTGTGTTAGTGTGGGTTGTTATATAGAAGGGAATGGAGAAAGAGGAACAAGTGACATCTAATGTGGGACTTCAAAGTGAAGGTGAGATGGTTTTTTTCAATGTGCAACAGTCATCTTTAGAAATTTATATATAACACCAGATAATTCAACTTAAAAATTTGAACGGTTAGATTAAAGTATTACAAGAGAAGAACACACTAACCAAATTTGAGGATGATCCAATGGCTGAACAAAGAGATTTTCCTTTTTGAATATCATTGTCCGATAGATCATGAACCGCCTCTAAATATGCTTTGGAGGTGGTTATTTTAACCACCTTTAATGTATATTTTGAGGCGGTTGACGTGCAACCGCCTCCAAATGTATATTAGAGGCGGCTAAAATAACCGCCTACATTTATCATTCAGAGGCGGTTACATTGAAATCGCCTTTAATTGCTACATTTATAGGAGATTATATCTCAACTGCCTCCAAATGGTCAATGGGGGCAGTTATTTTAACAGCGTCTAATATACATTTGGAGGTGGTTATGGTTTAACCGCCTCTAAAGGGAGCAATTAAATGCGGTTTCAATGTAACCGTCTCTATGCATCAATTGGAGGCGGTTTAAGTGAAACCGCCTCCAAATACCAGTTTTCTTGTAGTGAACATAGGTGAGATGAATTAATTATGTATTATGTATATAGGAGAGAAGTTGAGAGAATCGCCATGGATGGCATAAGGTAAATGTACAGTAAAGGCACTATTGTAGTTAATGAACGTCTTTGAAAGACTTGGCAATGATAAAATGGATAGGATGGTTGAATCGTATAATCATATGTAAGATGGTAATGAAAATTGTAAAGAAATTATGATCTAGTGATCTGTATATATATACTACTAATAGTAGTGTGCTTGTGAAATCATTTGGTATTTGATATGGATTGACTGACAAAGTGGAGGTATTCCCAATGTAAAGAGTATTCTACAACCACCAAGGGTGGAAGTGAGCAGGAAAATTGATGGGTTGCTCTACAATATTGAGTATGGGTTTATGTGAGCCGTAGCAGAGAATAGATTAGAACGGTGACGAGATTTTATGAGTTATTGCGGTACAATCACCAAGTGAGAGAGTATGATTAGTGAATGAGCTAATGTACAACTTAATGTGAAATCATGTGATTAGGATATGAACTAAGGTGCTTAGAGTGTGAAATTATGTGGTTAGCGAAAGAGCGAATGCGTAATGTCAAAATGAAAGTGATAAGATTAGCTAATGAGCGGACGTGTAATTGTCAGTGCAAGGAATGATGTATAATTGCTAGTACAAGGACTGAGTGTAACTAGCTCTCTGAGATAGGATGGGTGTGTCTAGAAAATCCCTGTGTGATGAGAAATATGATATAGTATATTAAGAGATGTGGGATGTGTACAGAACTTCGAGAAAGATTCCGAATTCGTGAAATAGAGATTTTGACATGTACCATGTCAGATGACGGGTCAAAATAAAAGAGTAAACAACCTGTGAGAAGAATAATCAAGGAAGAAATAATGGACTATGGATTTGAACGGTAACATGATAGAAGGAACTATTAAGAGTTAGGAAATGTATACGAAATTACAAAGAGAATATGAATTATTATAATAGTGACTATGTTATAAACCAGGTCTGAGGGTTAACCAAAATGAAAGTAAACTATCAGTGGGAAGAATTAAACGAGAGAGTATAATGAATTGACTTATATGTAATAGGGTATATTATACCACTACTCGTATTATTATTGGGGGTAGCCCCATGTGAATATACCCATGATATTTTGCCATTATATACGGATGTGATACATACGCCAAATGGACTGGGCCCATGTGTGATCTGGAGTGTACTGGGTACACGTTTGCTGTTATATACAGATAAGTGATAGAAATATAAGTTCCTCTGTGCACTGGGTGCATGTAATACGACTTGATAGCATGGATATCTCTGTGCGGCCTGTGCGCCCAGAGTGTATGGCCATCTCCGTGCGGATTATGTTCTCGGAGACTATTATAATCTTGTATGAGTAATATGAGACGAGGGAGTATCCCGCATTGATGTGACCGCTAGTATAGTTGAGATGTTTTATATAAATGTGCAAATAAGAAATGTTGGGGATGCTCCTAGAACAGGGACATCTGGTGGTATGTTACCATTACTGCATGAATCATAAGGATAGATTCTCTGATCAGTGGGTCATTTACATCTGGGGCCCTTAGGACAGAAAGAGCTCGAGGGGTTTAACCTGAGGATGTGTTTACCCACTGTATTGGGAGGATTGTGTCATGTAAAGAACGCAAGATGGGATATCGGGTAACTTTATGTGAAAAGTAATATATCGAATGGAATATAATATATGAAACGTCATGATGAGGTATTTTGAGGTATGAGTTTCGAGCACTAAGGGATGTGTGTATGTGTACACCGAGTGTGGTGACATGAATTTTGGGTTCCAAGGAAAGTGTGAAGATTATTGGGGATTATTGCCCTATGGTAAAGAATAGCAACTGTTAATATTGATGGATTGAGTGAATGTTGTATTAGAAGGGACTAATGAGGAATAAATGTGCAGTTAAGATGGTGGCCTGATGGCCTTTCATGAGAAGTTAGTTGTGATGGAATTTGGTGAAAATGTTTAATAAGGATCAGTAACTTAAATTATGATGATTAAATAAAGGTTGATAACTCGATGGAGTGACTTGGAGCACGGTATGCGATACATGCTAAGTGAGAGAGAGATATCCTTTGGAGATACATAGTATTGATAAAAGTTTAGAAAATTGTTTAAGGATGAAAGTAGTTCCAGGTGATAGAACAATTATGTTGGAGATTACCAATATGAGGAGACTTATATGTGAGGATTATGATATAGTATTTTAAGGGGGACATCCATTTTAAAAATGTCGATAATGAGGAAATGGAGGAATAAATGAATGAAAAATATGTTGAATCTATAATATTGTTACAGAATGATTAGTAAAAATGGTTAGTTGGTGAAAATCTTAGGCATAAGACCTTTGATGCGGAAGTCATTGGTGGATTTTGTGTTAGACTTGGAGATGACTGATTTGATAGATAAACGTACAGTGGGTGAAAATTATTGATATGGCGTTATAGGTGGAAAATTTCATGAGTGGGTTTGTGGTTGAAGGACCTTAAATGGCTAATCGGAAATATAAACTATTATGAGGATTGTTAGTTTCGTGTCATAAAGAGAAAAAATATAGTTGTGATTATCTAAGAAGAGGTGAAGACACGTGACAAAGTAAAGTAAAGTGTATAAATAAGGAATTTAATATGAGTTGGAATTAGTGGGTACTGTAAAGTGCCATTGAAACTAGAAGGTATGTGCTTGTGTGAAAGCTAAGGAAGCAACGAAATGATAAGACTAGTAACATTAATGGAAAGGACTGGTATATTAGGGTATTGTTGAAATAGTGGTGGCAGTGAAAGGAATGAAGTACTAAAGAAAGTGTGATTTAAAATATTCAGAAAATGACAGATAAATATACTTGGGGATCGTCTGATGTTGTTGTGCAAGATCTTGGGTCAGATAAAAAGATAAAGATAAAAAGGAAGTGAGGTTAGGTAGACCAATTTGTAACATAACTAAATTATTACCTATAAATTAGTGAGAGTGCAACCGTGAACCATGGAAAGTTTAAAGTATTATGAATTAAAAGGTCATAGCACCATAATAGTGAACCCCGAACTGTGAATCGATGGGTTGCCCTTGGTCCTGGACCAAGTGGGAGTGAGGTAAGTGATTGGAATCATGCTTATATAGTTGGTAACTTGCATGTATTCTTATGAATTTTAAGTAATTGGGAATGTCCTCTGTGTAGGCATTTCTACTGTATAAAGAGCTCAGAGAAGTATGCGGCCGTGGAGCTAAGTGGAGAGGCTTATAAAGGTAACCTCTTGGTATTGGGGCTTGATCCCTTTGTGTGTTCCACCATGCCCGTTGAGGGTGATGGTAGGAAGTGTGTGTAAGTAACGTAGAATAACATGATCATATATTTATTATGTATGTTAGTGGGTACACTAGATGTACCGAGTCTCTGGCCAGTAGATAGTTTTTGCCTTCGAGCGTTTCAGACTTCCACTGGATAGGTCTCCGAGAGGGAGTTCTAGTTGACCCAGGGTCGTGGTGTGTGATCCGGATAGGAGAACACTAGGAAGTCTGGGGTGTATGCGGATAGGAGGGGTACCTTCGTTAGTTGTTCTTGGAACACGCCTTGGATGAGACCCGTAGGCTTATATGCCAAGCCATTAGGCAGGGCGTTGCGTGGTATTGGTAGCTACCATTCCAGCTTTGTCGTATTTTGTATTCCTATATTCCCCAGTTTCTCTAAATCCCTTGCTTTATCCCGTTTTTAAAGAGGTTATTGTATATTATTTATATGCATCGAAGTGAGCCATTGGACAGAGTTTTCTCCAGAACCGCTGGATTACTGAGATATATTTGTATATCTCACCTCGTCTTGGGGGCTTTATTTCAGGAGGTAGCAGTGGCACAGGAGCGGCAGGCAAGAGGTCCGTAGGATGGTGTGGAGGATATTTTTATGTTTTGCATTTTGATGGCCATTAGGCCTAGGATAGACTTAGGGCATGAACATCCCATATGTATGTAGGATGAGTTTCATGTCATATTTGTTCATGCTATTTTTGCCCAAGTCTAGATACATGTTGTATATGTTATTTTAAGCTTTATGTTTCAAGTTGTAATTTAAAGTTAAGAATTTGTAAGTTGTAATATGTAATTGAGATGTTGTAATTGTACAATGAATACTTGATGTAATATGATGGAAGGGCTTTAGGCCTATTTTAGGATTATAATTATGTGTATGCTTAGAAGATGCATGTAAATGGACATTGGTGATTGAAATAAGCCAAGGATTAATAAAGGGAGCAATATGATATGAACTGTGTAATAACTATAAACTGAGTTGGGTTGTAAGTGCCCCAAGGCATAGTTTGTCCTTATGTGTGCCACTCATTGGTTATTAGGTACATTTGAGGTATTAGAAAGCATTTGCAAACTTTGGGATTTTTGTAAAAACAAAGGAAACTCTTGCAAATTTTTTGTAGAATTGACAAAACTTAGGCAAACTTCGAGAGAGCATATCTCCCTCCACAGAGATCCGATAGGGACGTGTCATATTCCATTTTGAAGATTGAGATGTCCTCTATCTTGAGGTAAACTTTGAGAGAATTCTGGGTTGCACGCCGGCCTGGGGAAGGCAGAGAGTGAAGACTGCCTAATTGCTCACTACACTTGTGGCAGTTCTTGACCGATTTTTGGAAACTTATTCCTACTTCGTTTCATTGTCAAATTAAGTGTATGATATGTCAAATTAAAGATTGATGTGTATAGTGTTTTTAATAAAAATTTGAGAGCAATTGGTTGAGTGTATTTTCTACAGTAATTCGTGGAGTGAGGGATGTTTGAAGCTGTTTTGGGGTTGGCTGGCAACTTTGCTTGCCCAACTTCAAACGGCGATATCCGGAGCAAACGAGATCGAAATAACTCGTGTGATAGCTTCCTAGAAATTTATTTGAGTGGTGAATAACATATCAAAAGGTGGGAGGCTTGTAGAATTCGGTTTGTCCGCATAAAAATAAAGACCGAACCATGTTCGGATTGGTAGAAAACGTAAAATTGAGAAATTAGCTAAGTGGGTTTATGGAAATCCCTTAGTGACTTGTATTAAGTAAAATAAGTTATAAAAATAGTTTAAACAAGTATTCCGTAAGAGTTTACAGTTATGATCACAACTTTTATTTATTACGTTTTTTACGATTTTAGATGCTCGCGTAATAAACGAAAGAAGTTTACTCGCATTTTTATAAATGAATTGTTGTGATTGTAACTGCGATTAATATCATAATTAATGTTAACAATACCGGTGTACAACGGGCTGTTACAGGAACACTCTAGGATTGGTTAATAAGTTAGTGATATGTTAATCATCCAATGGACATGATAATTAAGGGAATATAATTCATGCAAAGCAATTCAATTAGGACCCGAATTCTAAGATTTGATAAGTTAAATATGTGAAAGTTTAGGGACCAATTTGGAAATAAGCAAAATTTGGTGATCTAAACTTTAATTAGATGATGTAATTAAATTTTATAGGATATTTTAAGGATTTTAAGTGGGTTTAAACTACGTTAATTATGCTTAGATTAATTGTAAAAATTAAGACAAGTTTAAGTTTAATCAACCAAAGAGAAATAAGCTAACATAAGCTTGAAAAAGTCAAAATATGTGTGCTTGATATTTTCTCCTCTCAAGGTCGGTTTTCCTTCTTCTTTAAAGACAAAAAATCTGCACCTATATAGAAGGAAAAAGGATTGGTTAACAAGTTAGTGAATGTAATTGGTTTGCAAAAAAGAAAAAGTCAACAAAAGTGGTTAGTTTTAGCTTACAAGTAACTTAGTTATTACAATACCAACTTGTCATCTTTTTCTTCTTGTTAAAGACCACAAAATTTTGCACTCTAAACAGCCCCTTATGAACTCAATGGGAGAATCTAGGAGAGCTTAGAACTTCATCTTCTACTCACTAAAATTCAAGACACCTTTCATGAAAAATTATCCTAGAAACCTTGTGAGCATAACCTAGTTATTAGATCACCAAAAGAAGCTTTGCTTTAAGAGATTTCCTCCCTTATGTGCAGCAATCTTGGTACTGTTCATGAGTAGAAACGTGAGTGTTTACATGGTTTGAAGCTTGGAGAATGATCTCTAGGTGATCTGTGGTGCATTGGTGTCAAGAAATTCAAGTTTAAACGGTTAGTTTTCAAGTTATAATTTTTAGGTTTTTGGATGAACATGGATGATGTTGAATCATGCTTAAATGTTGTGTTTTAATGTGTATAGATGATATTTAATGGTTATGGAGTTGATTGAATCATGTTTGAACCATTGGAAATTGAGAGAAAGTTGATGAACCCTAAAAGAGGCAAATATGGTCTCTGTTTTGAAAAGGACATATCTAGAGTTATAGGATTCCAAATTGAGCGAGGTTTGTACCAAAATTAAAACCATGTGTCTATTATAATATATCAAAATTTCAGGGAAATCTGATTTTAAATGGATTTTTCGTGTATTAATTAATGCAGACTGTCCATGCTGGAAATTTATGCTATCATTTCGGTCATAATGAGAAAAAAGGGCTTGGAAGTTTGTTGGCTGATGTTTTAAGGATGTTTGGTGCTACATAAATGTATTAGATTGAAATGGATTAGTTGGTTCATTAGTTGAAAGCATAGAATGGTCATTGGCACCTTAAATGGTCATTGGGCTAAATAATGAAAAATGAAGTTAAGAGTTGCCTTGAGTAGTCTTTGATGAAGAATGAAATGCATGGTAACCTTATTAGTACCATTCAGCCACTATATGGTTAATGACCTAGGTATGATTTTTAATTCAATTAAGTGTTTGGTTGAATAAATTAAGTAAAATTAAGTAAAATCAAGTCTATGTTAAGTATGGTGAAAGTGTGAAACCTAAGTTAACCTATGGGTTAAGCTAATTAGGTTAAATGTGTTAATATGTAAGATTTTAAGAATATGTCTAAAAGAGAGTTTGACTTGTGAATTGGTATGAATTGGTAAGTAAGAATATTTTAAGGATTATGTGAACTAACTTGAAGAAAAATTTCAAAATATGTGTGTACATAAGAGGATTTCTTCAAGTGCAACTAATTATTTATTTACATAAAGATCGTGTTTGAATAGGTGATCTTAACTGTTACGGATATACGGATAACTTTAGTAACGTACGAGCAGGGTTTACAGGAAAGCTAGTTCCAAGTAACCTCTTGGTTTATGAATTTTCTCTTGTATGTTGTTCCACCATGGTCCAATAGGATTCTGGTTCACATAGTATGTGTTGTGATGAATGTATATATATAGTATAACTACATTCATGTAGCTCATGCATCTGAAATGATATGTGACATGGTATGATATGTAATGGTATGATATGATATGTGATATGGCATAATATGATATAGTATGTAGGATATGTTAGGATCTCTTTGTGGGATATAGCCCTTGGAGGTTTATGTTAGGCCCTCTTTGCAGGATACAGCCCTTGGAGTATACTCCTATAAGTCTTATGTATGTGTACGGAATATATGATGTTTTCTATGCTATGTTATTTGACAATTATGCAAGAAGTGAACTCATGAGTGGAGATTACTCCATAAACCCTGTGTTTACTGAGATGGTTAATCTCACCCCATCTGGGGACTTACATTTCAAGTACTACAGTAGCAGGAGAGCCCTCGCAAGGCAAGAGACCAGTTCAAGGTGACTAGAGATATTAGCTGGAGCAGATAGCCAGTACAGCATTTTGGAGCATCATTATATAGGTATATGTTTTGTAGAGCATGATATGTTATGATCATGCATATGTACAGTATGGATTTCTATTTTGAGAAGCGTATGTAGCCTATAGATATTTGTATACCTATAGCAGGATTATGTATAAGTATGTATGTTATTAAGTAGGTTGATATCAGTAATGGCACAGAGCCATATTCTGGTATATATATGTATATAGATGGATTGGACTCTTTTGTCTATCAAGAGTTATGAATATTGAGTGGGATTTGATCCCTGGATTAGTTCAATTTGCAACTGTTATGCTGTCTGTAAAGTCTCTGTTCCAAATAGTATATGTTATCATATTCGGATAGTGATTTGATCATTAGATATGGTCACAAGTTTATTAAGTATAGATTCTATGCACGTATGAGATTGTATAAAATATATTATATTGAAAAATAAATTATGCACGACGATATGTAAAGATAAATCAAAGGAAAAAGTTAAGTCACTATGTTATTCGGTGTAACGATGATATTTTTACGGAAAGTCTTTCGCTAAAGTAATTAGTTATGACGAGTTTTGTAACCATACATATGTTATCAAATCGGCTGCAGACGGGGTGTTATAGTGTTCATCTTTCTCTCTCTCCTTTATATTTTTCGTTTCTGCTACATATAGGTCGACTTAGTGAGTTCATACCGACCTCTCTGATAGTCGAGCTCCGAGCTCGATGTTTGACGTTCGCAAAGACTACTTAGCTGAAATTGAGGAACCGAGTTCATCCCAACAAATTTTACTTATTTATTCTACTATGTTTATCTTATTTTGTAATTACACATAAAAGTGACTCCATAAATGATAAAACTTCTTAGCTCCGTTACCATAAAAGAGTTTCTTAGCCCCAATATCAATACTAAACACAAATCTTAACGAATTGGGACGTTAGAATTTGAACATTTAACTTTATATTGTACGTAGATGTCCAATTCAGATATTTCCAATGTAGATATTTTAGATAACAATGGGTCTATACATTTTGTATTATAAAATAGAATCTGAGAGTGTTGCACCAAAACTTCAAAAAATTTGAAGTGTCGTGTTCGTGTTCGACACATTTCGACATTTTGATATTCTGACATGTTTCGACATCTATAATATTTAAAATTTCATTACATGTCATGAAAAAATTGATGGATATTTTATCAAATTAATATAATAAAAACTAAAAGTGGATTCTGAATAAATTTAGAGATTTTTAATTTAAAAATATAATAATAAATATTAAAATCTTATATTTTTTTACAAAATTGTTGAGTATTATAAATTTTATTTTATTTTTTTGTTAAAATATTAAATATTAAATATAATATATATTATATAAATTAAAAATATTCTTCAATATCAAAATATATTCTAACGTATCAAAATTTAACATTTAAAATTAATATGTTAAAATATGGTATCGTATCACGTGTTATGTAGATACAATATATAAACTAGGAAAGTGCTAAACAACCCTGAATTGGTGTTCGAAATGAATAAAGATATTATATATATCAGTACTTCAATTTTGCGTCGTTTTGGATGGCGCTCATTTAATGCTAAACAACCCTGAATCGGTGAGGGAGAATTAGATCCTTCATTTCCATGTAATGCTTACGTGTACAGATCCTTTTTTTATGGCGCATTATCTGTTACGAAAAGTCAGGTGATGACGGTGGGGACACGTTGTCTGCATACCCCACTTGGGTGAGTGCAGTTGATAAGAGAAAGTGTAAAGGAATTAAATAAAATATGATATAATCATGTAAAAAAATTATAATCATATAAATTTTGATATATAGTGGTAAGGAAAAAAATAAAGAAAATATTAAAATAAATAATTATGAAAATATTGTTATTGATTTATATTTGTATTATTGAAATTTTTTCACATAATCATATAATATTTTATTTAATATTAGAGGATTTGTTAGCAAATATGTACCGGCAACAATTACCGAAGGATAAGATCTATGAACTAAGGTTATGAAGCATCGACACTTCAAAAATTTTGACGTGTCGTGTCCGATACTCACCGACACTTTCCGACACTCAAATACTCGTTGCAAAGACTCAAAAAGGATTCAAATGTTACTTTGCGTTGCATTTTAAGTTCCAAGTATTAAATTCGTTAGATTACGATTATAATTTTATTAAGTTTAATATAAACATTTGAGATATATTATGTTTCTTTGTAAAATTGATGTGTATTATAAGTTTAACTTTACTTTTTTGTTAAATTATTGAATACTAAATATAATATACATTACATAAATTAAAAATATTATATTATATCAAAACTTGTCATAACGTGTCGAAATATATCTCGTGTCTCGTATCGGTGTCGGTGCAATATAGAAGAATTAATGTAACATAAAAACAAAACCAAGCGTGATGCATGGCTATTACTAATTTGTGTTTTCCAATTACTTCTTTCTTATCTTAAAAATTCGTGACCGTGGGAGTTGGTCACATTCCCGACTTGGTTCAATATCCTAATCTTACCCATTTCATGCTCTTCTTTTTACGCTGCTTCTGTTCCACCAAAAAAATTACTGCATTCTCTGTACATTTTAGTGTTCAGATTTTGGGTGGATCTCATTGGTTCTGTTGGGGCGGTAGATGGGATCAGTGACCACCTTCATCCCAATATCCCATAATGATTTCAGCGCAGACGGTGATGTATAGATATCCAACCAAACAAGATATGAATTATGATAATGTAAGTGCATATTCTTGTTTGTGATTGGACTGGATCCAAAAATAGCTCATAGATATATGATATTAATAACGAGAATATTAAATGGGTTTGAATTTGGGGTTGCAAATTTGAGTGCCCTCTTGACTTGAAGAATATGGTCTTTTATAGTTTTAGATAGGTACGCACGCTACAAGTGCATTGCCAATTTGCCATTCTTAGGACATAGGCTGACCTCACAGGCAAGTTACTAATGTTTAATTATTATTTGTACGTTACTGTCAAGAGCTTGATTTTTCAAGAAGAATTTTACCAACAAAGATAACATGTGAATGTTATAGATTGTGTTCACATTGAGCCATGACCTCAAACAAAATAAAACATAAAACAATGTCCGAATTTTCTCCATTCTTTTTTCTAGGACAGAGGGTATGTACGGCTTTGTTCATTCAAACCTCTGGATTATAAAATACTGCTTTTAAAAATTAGAGATCTGATAAGCCAACAATACCAGACCCGAATCATATCATTTGGGGAGAGACAATGCGCTGTACCAGTAACTAAGTTACAATTTGAGATTAGTTTCATAAAGATGATTGGGACCAGTATACCAAAAGAAAATTAGAGATCTTTCAAAAATAATTTCATGTATTGAATTTACGAATGGTTAATTTGTAGTTATCTTGGAAGAGAAGAGATATTTTTATTACCAAAATTTTCTACTACTAACCATTACCTATTTAATAACCATTGGATCAACATTTTCTCTTTTTTCAATAATTTTTTAACATTCTCTCTCTTTGATTCAACGGTGATTAGATAAATAGTAAGTTAGTAGTATAAAATTTTAGTAGTAAGAATATCTTCCTCCAAAACATAATTCCTATCAGAAGAAATATCTCTAGAAGTTATGAAAAGATAATGCCAATTAGGTGAAATGTCTACTCTTTTCTTTTTCAAGCTAAAATCAAGAACAGATAACCAAATTGGAGAGACTCTTCAATAGTTACATAGTTACATATAACACAAGGATTGGATCAAATGAAATGGTAATCAAAATCTACTAATTGACCGGCTACCCTACCTATATCCCTTATTCTATTCACTTTCCTTTTTTTTTCTTACACTCTTTTCTGGGTAATGGATGAATAACGAATATTCATTCCAACAACAAATGGTGGCAACGTTGTAGCACAACTAACTAGTTACAAATACAAAGGGATTGGCAGTTGCGGTGGTTTGGGTGGTTGCTTCTCCACGGTCACAGTGATGTTCTCTGAACGCGAAGGTTCACACGGACACGGCATCGCTATGAACTTTGGTACCTCATCCCCTGGCATTAACACTGGCAAGCCTTGACCCCTGTTTTGCCTCAATTCCTGACCCACCCACCAACATAAAAAAATATAAAGTATAAAAATCATATGAAACATCCCAAACTTCGGAACAAAAATTTAGTATAAAAAATCATGGGTTTAAGATATAGTGTAAAATTGGAGCTTGAAACGTTGAAAGTTTTTATTATTTATTTGTGAAAATTAAAATGATTACCGTGTTGTGAAGCATAGATTTGGAGGGTGAGGAATGGGTTTGAGGGTTGGAATCTGAGAAAGATTGACGGAGGGAACGGAGTTTGTCCCAGTGGTAGCAGTATGAGAGGATGCCACTCAAGCTGAAGATGATGATCAAGAGAAGGGCAGTACCTAAGGGGAAGCCCAGCGACGGTCGAGATGCGTCCACGTGGGGTGACGAAAGATCTTGGCTCTCCATTACGCTCTTATGTTATTGTTGTTGTTGTTCCTACGTACACTCATGTGAGGAGGAGGAGGAGGAGGAGAAAAATGGAAGGGTCTTGTTGTTGAAGGTGAAGTGAAAGTTGTTTGTTGGGGGAAGGGTCTTATATTGACAGGGTGGAATATTGGACAAAGATGGGGCTTCTCAAGCGTAAGATATGTGTAATGGTTCGACATTATGATATAATTAAGATGTTAACTCTGATGTCATTTTAGTCCTGCCCATAAGTACGGAAGGAGTGGGTCCACAGTTGCATTGATTTTGATTATAGTTTTGGTTTAAGGTGATGATGGTTAGAAATTGGACTTACGAGTGTTGACAGCTATTACGTGCTGGAGTGAGGGACAAGGATCTTCTGTTATTTCAATTTTTTTTTTTAAATACTAAAAGTAAAAATGTTTTAAAATTTTTGAACTGTATTATGGGGATGAGAAAATAAGTTGAGGAAACAAAAATTTGTAAACGAGGTTATTGGAGATGGAGTATGGAAATGGAAATAAAGAATAAAAAAAGAAAGATGAAGCAGAGTGGCAGGCCAGAAAAACAGTGTGGAACATAAACAGCAAAGAGAAAATGGAAACAAATACGGCTATTGGATGTCATGAAAGGCTGCGTGCTACGGCCTGCTGAGAATTCTCAACTCCGAGTTCTCGTTCACATGACCCCTTTTGCTTATTTCACTTTTATGTTTATTTTCTATTTTTTTTCGTGTAAAAATCTCAAAACCAGTGGCACGTTTCCTAGCACTCCCGATTCTCAACAAAGTAATGAATCGTGCTGATTGTCTGAAATAATAAATGTGAGAGGGAAAAGTTAAATGCTTGTTGATGCGGACCTCAACCATGCAGTAACAGAGATGGAGCAGGAGACACATGGGGAAGGAGACAAGGAGACACGAAGGGGAGAGAGGAGGCGTGACCGACCAAGGTGGATGAAGGACTATGTCTAGAAAGAGTAACGTGGCAATCAGATGTTCTATGGTCTGATTGGGTTAGTGGGGTCTATAGACTGAGTTGGGTTAGTAGGAGTCTTGGGCCACCTGTCTGGCGAGCCCAGTTAACAAGTGAGAGTCTTAGTAAGGTTTCTGGGCCTATAATAGGAAGTAGCCCATTTGCATTGTAATTGTGTCTTTTAATAGTCAGAGAGAGGGAACCGTGGGAGGCATGTATGTTGATAGGCATAACTACTTTCATCTCTTCTTTACCTCAATTTCTGGAGTTGCCGGCACCTCGAATTGCCGTAGAACTTGTAACTGTCTCGTTTCTTTTCAATTGACAGTAATAAAATACAGATTTGGATAGTGTCTATCATTTTGGTGCTTTCATTGAGAGGCAACTTTCGCTCTAACAACCATGGCGGAGGGAACTCGTAACATGACAAAATTGGATGAATGCATGACTCGATTATCACGACATGAAGAGCAGTTTAATTCACTGGGGGACCTGCTTAAGGAAATGAATCTGAAATTAACCGTGATGGAGGGAAAGCTTGACGCAAAACAGAAGGGGAAAGGAGAAGGATCTGCACATCAGGGAACTGAGAATTTCTTGGGAATCAACCCATTTAAATCAGTAAAACTAACTGTACCTCGATTTGCAGGAGGGAACCCTGAACCTTGGATTCACAAGGTGCAGCAATTCTATGGGTTTCACCAGCTCAGCGACCCGGACAAATTCACGTTGACCTCATTCCACATGGACAATGCTGCAGAAGAGTGGTATCACTGGATGGACAGAAATGGGAGGCTACGGACATGGGAAGGGTTTCTGGTTGCTCTTCGCGCTAGATTCGGACCTTCAAAGTATCGAGATCTGAGGGGAGAGTTGTCTCGATTGACCCAAACGTCCACGGTGGATGAATACCAGACTCAATTTGAGCACCTAGCCAATCAGGTTATTGGCATTGATGATGTTACATTACAGAGCAATTTTGAGTCCGGGTTGAAACCTAAGATCCGGAAGGAAGTGAGGATGCACCTCCCTGAAACATTGGAACAAGCAATAGACCTGGCCAAATTGGTAGAAGGCAAGGTGAGTGATAAATCGTTTACAAAAAATTATTATACAAAATCCAACACAGTTACTAGCAATACCAATTCTACTGGATTGCTGCCCACACCTGCGAAGGTATTTGGGGTTAATTCTGGGGCGGCCAAGACAGCTTCATCAGTTCAAAAAATTACACCTGCTGAAATGCTGGCAAGAAGGGAGAAGGGTCTATGTTATTATTGTGATGAAAAGTTTCATAGAAATCATGTTTGTAAGGGAAAAATGTTCCTTATGATGGTGCAAGAGGAAAATGATGATGAAATGGCCGAAGATATACCCCAATTGGAACCAGAAAACAGCAGTCAGAAATTGGAGGACGTGGGGACCTCGGTTCCAGGCATCAGCTACCATGCCCTTGCGGGGCAACCTTCCAATAGCGCTCTTCGATTGAAAGGGAAGATAAACCATACTGCAGTCCAAATATTAGTAGACGGTGGTTCTACACATAACTTCATACAGGATCGGCTTGTGAAGTTCTTGGGATTGGCCATCCAACCTGCACCCAAATTTCAGGTGTTGGTAGGGAATGGGGCTACCCTAGATTGCATGGGAGTGTGTCAGAAGGTCACCATCGAAGTGCAAGGATATCCGTTCTGCCCTGACCTGTATGTTTTGCCAATCCAAGGTGCGGAGGTGGTACTCGGTGTGCAGTGGTTGTCAGAATGGGGTGATGTCACCATTAATTATAAGGAGTTGATTATGAAGTTCAAAATGGGGGAACAGTCAGTGGTGCTACAAGGGGAACCCAACATCACAGTCGAAGCCATACAGCTGAATCAACTGAGGAGACTCACTACCTCTGATTCCATTGCTTATTGCTACCAAATGCATGCGGTAGAACAGGAAATTACAGCTTCTTCAGTCAGGGGTGATGATCTGGACCCTCGAGTCCAAGATCTTTTACATGAGTTCCAAACAGTGTTTTCCATTCCCCAGGGGTTACCCCCACCCCGGAAAGAGGACCACCAAATACACCTGGAGTCAGGAAGTAAAGCAATGAGTGTTAGACCTTATAGGTATCCTCATTTTCAAAAAAACGAAATTGAGAAGATGGTTAAGGAGATGCTAACCAGTGGCTACATTCGTCCAAGTCTGAGTCCTTTTTCTTCACCAACTTTACTAGTTAAAAAAAAAGATGGCACGTGGCGGTTCTGCGTTGACTATCGAGCCTTGAACCAGGTTATTATTCCCAATAGGTTTCCTATTCCTACGGTGGATGAAATGTTGGACGAATTATCAGGGGCTGCTGTATACTCGAAGATGGATTTGAGATCTGGGTATCATCAAATTCGTATGGCTGCTCAAGACGTCTATAAGACTGCTTTTCGCACCCACGAGGGTCACTATGAATTCGTGGTTATGCCCTTTGGCCTCACAAACGCCCCTGCCACTTTCCAAGGGATAATGAATTCGGTGCTCAAAGAATTCCTTAGACGATTTGTGATAGTGTTTTTTGACGATATATTGGTTTATAGTCGAACCATGGAGGAGCATTTGGGACATTTGAGGTTGGTTTTGGTGTGTTTAAGGGAAAATCAGTTGTATGCTAAGATGACCAAATGTGCCTTTGCTCAAGGGGAGGTAGAATATTTGGGTCATGTGGTGAGTGCAAGTGGGGTACGTCCTGATGGGGGAAAAATTCAGGCAATTCTCGAGTGGAAGACACCTAAAACTATCAAACAGCTGAGAGGATTTTTGGGGTTGGCGGGCTACTACCGCAAGTTTGTTAAGGGTTTTTCTCAGATTGCTTCACCTCTCACCAGTCTACTACAAAAGGATGCCTTTATGTGGACTGAAGGGGCTACTCGAGCTATGGTTCAACTACAGGAAGCCTTGTCACATGCTCCTGTTTTGGCTCTCCCAAACTTTGCAGAACCCTTTGTTCTGACCACAGACGCTTCAGGTACTGGATTTGGTGCAGTCCTCAGCCAAAGAGATCAGCCAATTGCATTTTTCAGTTGGAAAATGTCCCCCAAGATGCAACAGTCCTCCACATATGTCCAAGAGCTGTTCGCCATCACTGAGAGTGTAGCCAAGTTCCGGCAGTATCTTCTGGGAACCGCTTCACCATCAGGACTGATCAGCGAAGCATCCGGGAATTGATGGCACAAGTAATTCAGACACCAGAACAGTAGCGCTTCTTGGTAAAACTATTGGGGTTTGACTACACTATAGAATATTACCCAGGAGCTGTTAACAAAGTGGCTGATGCTCTTTCCCGCGTTCATGAAGGTGACAAGGAAGGTCCTCAGGAGGCAGCTACGGTTATGACCTTGACGAGCCTTGTAAATCCCCTGCTTGACCGAATCAGAGAGGAGGTAAAAAGTAAATCAGAATTAGTGAAATTGGCAACACAAATTCAGGAAAAAAAAAGAAGGAACTGAACATTACTTGATACGTGAGGGGTTAATATACTTCAAGGGACGCCTGGTATTGCCCTGTGATTCTGACATACGAACCACTGTCCTCCATGATTTTCATTCTACGGTCATCGGTGGTCATGGAGGGGTACGAAAAACTTTGCACAGAGTTTCCACTCACTTCCATTGGACAAACATGAAGTTGGACGTTCAAGAATTTGTCCGCACTTGCCCGGTGTGCCAAGTGACCAAATACTAACCGTTGTCTCCGGCGGGGTTGTTACAGCCTTTGCCCACCCCACGAGTAATCTGGGAGGAGCTCTCCATGGACTTTATCGTTGGTCTTCCTCACTCCGACGGCAAGACAGCCATCATGGTAGTCGTTGACCGCCTCTCCAAGTATGCCCATTTTTCGGCTCTGGCTGGAGGTTTCACTGCTGCTAAGGTTGCGTCTGTTTTTATTTCTGATATCTGCAGGCTCCATGGCCTTCCCAAGGCTATAGTCTCTGATCGTGATCGTATTTTCCTTAGCAAGTTCTGGACAGAGCATTCACGGCTCAGTGGTACACGTCTCCACTTTAGTATAGCACACCATCCCGAGAGCGACAGGCAAACAGAGGTTACTAACAGGGGCTTGGAGCAATATCTTCGCTGCTACACCATGGAAAACCCCAAATTTTGGGGCCAATTTCTACCCTGGGCTGAGTTTTCTTATAACTCATCCTTCCATTCTTCTATCAGATCCACACCGTTCCAAATTGTGTACGGGCGTATTCCCCCAACAATTCCTCGATATGAACACGCCACTTCACCCATTGAGGCTGTCGATGCCTTGCTATCACAGCGGAACTCTGTAGTTCGCCAGCTGCGGGAACAACTCCATCGGGTGAAACAGAGGATGAAGAACCAGGCGGATAAAAAACGTCGTGATGTGCAATATCAGGTGGGCGATCGTGTGCTGGTCAAACTTCAGCCGTACCGCCAACTGTCTGTTCGTAACCATAGTTACTCCAAGCTCCTCCGTCGTTATTATGGACCTTTTCTGGTGGTTGCCCGCATCGGACCAGTGGCTTACCGCTTGGAACTGCCCTCTCACTCGCGGATCCATTCGGTTTTTCACGTCTCTCTGCTGAAGCCTTTCCATCAGAGTTCTTTCTTTCACCCTCAACCGTTGCCGTCGGAGGAGCTCGACAACCACCCCGTGGTTCAACCCGTCGCGATAGTTCGCACCAGATCCATTTCCAAAGGGAAAGCTTCGGACTTGCAAGTTCTCGTTCAATGGTCCGACACACCTGTGGAGGATGCTTCATGGATCTCTGTTTCAGACTTTGCTCATGCCTTTCCCCACTTCGATCTTGAGGGCAAGATCGATTTTTTAAGGAGGGAGGAATCTGATGCGGACCTCAACCATGCAGTAACAGAGATGGAGCAGGAGACACATGGGGAAGGAGACAAGGAGACACGAAGGGGAGAGAGGAGGCGTGACCGACCAAGGTGGATGAAGGACTATGTCTAGAAAGAGTAACGTGGCAATCAGATGTTCTATGGTCTGATTGGGCTAGTGGGGTCTATAGACTGAATTGGGTTAGTAGGAGTCTTGGGCCACCTGTCTGGCGAGCCCAGTTAACAAGTGAGAGTCTTAGTAAGGTTTATGGGCCTATAATAGGAAGTAGCCCATTTGCATTGTAATTGTGTCTTTTAATAGTCAGAGAGAGGGAACCGTGGGAGGCATGTATGTTGATAGGCATAACTGCTTTCATCTCTTCTTCACCTCAATTTCTGGAGTTGCCGGCACCTCGAATTGCCGTAGAACTTGTAACTGTCTCGTTTCTTTTCAATTGCAGTAATAAAATACAGATTTGGATAGTGTCTATCACTTGTATACTAAGAATACTGAAACTTCACCTAACATAATTATGACTCAAATTTTTTTGAGTTATTGATTTATTACGCGAAGGATTGATTTATATTCTGTTTTCTTGTTAATTTTTGTGCAAATAACAATGCTCAATGGGTAAAGGACCTATATTCAATGTTAAAATTATGCGGCCTAAAAAGTTTAATATTGTTGGTAATTTGAAAGCAATATATATATATATATATATATATATATATATATATATATATATATATGACTTTAATGTTTCTAAAGTCAATGTAGATAAGTTATCTACATTCGCTCCCAAAATAACGTCATTTTAGGTTGAAAAATTAAAAAATTATAATGAAAAAGACTATTATAACCCCGACATAAATTATAATTACAAAAATACCTTGATTTCGGTCACAAAATGACGTCATTTTGTGCTCACTGTAGATAAGTTATCTATATTGACGGTAAAAAAAATAACCTATATATATATATGTTTTAGAAATTATAATCGAAAACGAAAACGTATATTATATATAGGAGTTGACGTTTAATTAATTAGTGTCTATATAGTGTGTTCAATCTGTGGAAAAAAAAATACTTCACGTGTCAAAAAGCTTTCAAAATCAATTAAGAAGATTTATTCTGAACATTGATGGTAAGCGGTGGTGTGGATTAGAATTGACAGAGTGGTTTCATAACAAATTAATAAGTGATATTCTGCCATAACTAGTATCATTTTAGACAAAATATTTTTCCGATAGGTGTCAATCAAATAAAGGGACAACAATGGAATCGATTTTTGTTGTAATAATAGAAGTCTCATATTATATAAAAGAAGGAAAATATTAGTCTCATCATGTCATGTCGGAAATTAGTATCTTATATCGTAGAGACAAAACACATTAGTATCTCATATCATAGAGACAAAACACACCGGGTACACTCTTTTAAAATAAATAAATGAGTGTGTATAACAACTCACATTAGATCTTTCATTTACCCAAACTATACCAAGATATTGTTGGAGATTATATGTAACAGTATATTGTTTGAATTCTTTGTAACGTATATTGTTTGAATTCTTTGTAACCGTAGGTTTGAATTCTTTGTAACGTATATTGTTTGAATTCAATTCTTTGTAACCGTAGGTTTGAATTCTTTGTAACGTATATTGTTTGAATCCTTTGTAACCGTAGGACTGTTTAGATAGAGTATTTATTTGTTTTAGTCTGTTACATTGTTACCATTTATTGTATGTTCGCCTATTTAAAGGCTACCAATGAATGAGATAAACACACAGTTGAAATATCAAGTTTATCTTGGTATCAAAGCCTGGTCCTGGACCGGTGTGTACAGCGGGGACGCTGTATTCCCAGTGGGGGAGGATGTAATGTCTCACATCAGTTGGAGAGGGGAACGAAGCATGCCTTATAAGGGTATGGATACCTCTTCTAGTGTGAGGCCTTTTGTGGGGTGTCCCAAGAAACAAAACCGTGAGCCCGAGGGCAAAGCGGACAATATCATGCTACAGGGTTTGGGGCTGTTACATTTGGAACCCATCGTAGTATTTCTCGCGTTCAAGATGAGAGGAGTCAGGTAGTGGGATACTCAGCCCAAACCGATTCCATGAAGCAGTCAGACACGTCCATGCAGCAGCGGATGGTTCCTAACAAACCACAAGACAGAATACCTTGCCCTCATTGTGGCAGGACCAATCACGACCCTTCCAAATGCTGGAACGTTCATGGTTTTCCACCAAACAGGAGTGCTGGTCGCGGACGAGGAAGGGGAGGACGTTCGGCAGGACGCTATACGCATGCTCATGCGACGTTTGCAATGGATGCCTCACACCCAGTTGCTGCTAACTCTCTTCCTCCAGACGTCTCCCATTCTGCCTCTTCTCAAGTTGCTGCACACTCCGTTTTGACCCCAGAAATTGTGAACAAACTGTTAACATTGGTAGACCAGCCTCAGTCACATGAAAAATTATCTGGTAAGCGTATTCATTCTCAATGGCTCATTGATAGTGGGGTCTCACGTCATATGACAGGCACTTTGGCTTTATTATCTGACATTACACCTATTCCCCCTCTATCTGTGACTCTACCAAATGGTTCTATTACTTATGCTGCAAAACAAGGCTCGATGGTGTTGAATACAAACTTCAGCTTGTCAAATGTTTTATATATGCCTAACTTACGCTGCAATCTCATCTCTGTTTCCCAATTGCTTCACTCCAAGAGCAGTAGCGTTACATTTACTGATAAAAAGTGCATTTTGCAGGACCAAGTGCTGAAGAGGGAGATTGGTTTGGGTGAACTTCAAGAAGGAGTCTATGTGTTTCAGCCTTCATGTGCTTCAGCTTTGGCAGTTCAAGCAGGAGAGTCAATTGACTTGTGGCACAACAGGCTAGGCCATGCATCCTATGATATCTTATCTCTGGTTCCAGAATTTAAAGCTTTGCAAAATAAAGTAGTATGTAAGGCATGTGAAGTTTGTCATCGTGCCAAGCAAACTAGATCAATGTTTCCTATAAGTTTTTCTCGCAGCAAAGAATGTTTTGATTTAATCCATTGTGACACTTGGGGTCCTTATCAAAATTCTTCTTCTTCTGGTGCACGTTATTTCTTAACTGTGGTGGATGACTATAGTAGGCAGGTGCACGTTATTTCTTAACTGTGGTGGATGACTATAGTAGGCATGTATGGGTTTTTATGTTGGCCGATAAAAGTGAAACTTATGATCGGATGCGCAAATTTCTTGCTATAGTTCTGAACCAATTTGGTAAAACCGTAAAAATAATAAGGTCTGATAATGGTACTGAGTTCAAATCTAATAACATGGTGAAACTCTTGAATGAAAAAGGTATTTTGCAACAAACAACTTGTGTTTATACGCCTGAACAGAATAGGAGAGTCGAAAGGAGGCATAGACACATCCTTAATATATCACGTGCCTTACTGTTTCATGCAAATCTCCCTGTTGATTTTTGGGAGGAAAGTATTCTTGCTGCTGTACATGTAATTAATAAAACACCTACAAGAGTTCTCCAAGGCAGGTCACCACATGAAGAATTGCATGGAGTTAAACCAGATTATACATACTTGCGCACGTTCGGTTGTCTGTCATTTGCTAATACAAGACCGAAACCAACTGACAAGTTTGCTCCACGTTCGCGACGATGTGTTTTCATCGGATATGCAATAGGGCAGAAAGGTTGGAGATTGTTTGATATAGAAGCGCAACAAAGCTTTGTGTCCAGGGATGTAAAATTTTTTGAAAATATTTTTCCTTTTCACGAAGCTCCAGTACAATCTGTTTCTGCACCAAATTCTCGTGTGCCTACAGAGCCAAATTACTTTGACAAAGGCCAAATTGTCCATGACGGTTCTGATGCATCAAATGACAGCCCAACGCCTAGTGGATCATGTGTTCCTCTGGACGATAGGGGGAGTGTTTCGCTGGAAGCAACACCAACTAACGAAGTTGCCGCTAGGGAGTCCTCCTTACTAGAAAGAAGTTCGAGTTCTAGTGATGCATCAACCCAACAGCAGTTGCTGGAAGCAAATCTGCGTCAAACAGTCACACGCCAGCACCGTAACAGGAAGCAGCCATCTTATTTGCAGGACTATGAATGTCAAGTAGCTGAAACACACACTCCTTCATCTCTCCCTACTCAAACCAATGTCACCTCAGGTACTCGGTATCCTACGTGCAATTATCTTAGCCTCACTAACTTTTCTAAGCAACATCAAGATTTTGTTGCAGCTATTGACACAGGTCATGAACCACGTACATTTCAAGATGCTATGAGAGACTCCCGATGGGTGGAAGCCATGAGGGCTGAAATCACAGCCTTAGAAGACAACCACACATGGTGCCTCTCGGATTTACCTCCAGGGAAGCGTGCTCTTCCAAGCAAGTGGGTGTTTAAAATAAAATATCGTTCTGATGGAACGGTGGAACGGTATAAGGCAAGATTGGTGATTGCAGGTAATTATCAGATTGCCGGAGAAGATTACAGTGAGACTTATGCACCAGTGGCAAAGATGGTGAGTGTACGTACATTGCTTGCAGTGGCTGCAACAAGAAACTGGGAGTTGCACCAGCTTGATGTTCATAACACATTCTTGAATGGAGAAATAAGTGAGGAAGTTTACATGAGATTCCCCCTGGATTCAGTACTGGTCTAAGCATAAAGTATGTCGTCTTACAAAGTCATTGTATGGTTTGCGCCAATCACCCCAAAACTGGTTTTCCAAACTCAGCAGTTTGTTGACGGCATATGGATTTGTTCAGTCAAAAGCTCATTACACGCTCTTTACTATGCAAAAAGGGGAGGTGTCTCTTGCACTTTTAGTTTATGTCAACGACATCATCTTAGCAGGTAATAATTCACATGCTTGTCTAGCAGTCAAGGAGTATCTGAATCAGTGTTTTAAAATAAAAGACCTGGGTAGTCTGAAATATTTTTTGGGTATTGAAATTGCCCGCAGCAAGAAAGGAATATTTTTATGTCAGCGTAAGTATGCCCTGGATATTCTTTCTGATTCCGGGCTCAGTGGATGTAAACCGGTGATTTCCCCCATAGAACAAAATCATCGTCTTGCCTTGGATGACGGACTAGTATATGAGAACCCTGAACGGTATAGAAGACTCATTGGTAAGTTGATTTACCTCACTATCACAAGACCCGACCTGAGCTATGTTGTTCATATCCTTTCTCAATTCATGCATTCACCGCGCCTAGCTCATTATGAGGCTGTTCTCCGGGTTATTCGATATGTAAAGAGAGATCCTGGTCAAGGACTTCTTCTCAAATCGGATTGTGACCTAAAAATTCATGCCTATTGTGATTCGGATTGGGCTTCATGTCCTCTTACCAGACGATCTCTTACTGGTTTCTTTATTATGTTGGGTTCTTCACCCATATCCTGGAAGACCAAGAAACAAGTAACAGTGTCTCGCTCTTCTGCATAAGCAGAGTATAGATCAATAGCTGCAGCTACAACAGAGATTGTGTGGCTCAAGTCGTCTCTCATTTCTCTTTGGGTCATTCACTCAAGTCCTATGGAATTGTTTTGTGATAACCAAGCTGCTTTACACATTGCAGCGAATCCGGTGTTTCACGAGCGTACCAAGCATATTGAGTTAGATTGCCACTTTGTACGTGAACATATTCTAGCCAAGCATATTACAACAGCTCATGTGCCTTCTCGTTCCCAACTTGCTGATTTGTTTACTAAAGCCTTGAGACAACGCGAGCTTCTTAGTTTTCTTCCCAAGTTGGACATTTCATCCTTACATACTCCAACTTGAGGGGGAGTGTTGGATATTATATGTAACAGTATATTGTTTGAATTCTTTGTAACGTATATTGTTTGAATTCTTTGTAACCGTAGGTTTGAATTCTTTGTAACGTATATTGTTTGAATTCAATTCTTTGTAACCGTAGGTTTGAATTCTTTGTAACGTATATTGTTTGAATTCTTTGTAACCGTAGGACTGTTTAGATAGAGTATTTATTTGTTTTAGTCTGTTACGTTGTTACCATTTATTGTATGTTCGCCTATTTAAAAGCTACCAATGAATGAGATAAACACACAGTTGAAATATCAAGTTTATCTGATATCATAAAATGTAACATCCTCTATTTTAACTATTATAGAGAATATCACATTATGTATAAATAATAAATAAATAAATAAAATATAGAGTAGTATAAACCTTTTAAATATTGATTTATACAACAAGCTTTATTTAGTTACTTTATACATGATTCTCAATCAAGTACATGTATTTTACATTCTAAAGATTTTACATCAGAGTCTACTTCTTAAACTACATTACGTCGAATTAGTACATATATGTTATATCTAAATATATGTTACACTGCTTCCATTTCATTTTATTTATTCTATATGTAAATGCTTACACTCTATCTTGATAAAATATAGCAACCACTTGTTGATTCCCTAATATAATATAAAACTCTGATCGGTCTTCATAAAAATAGACGAAATTTCCCCAATTCTCGCCGATAAAACACAGACTAGGCATAATGATTTTCTTGAAAGGTTAGCACAAACAACCAAACATGAGAAAAATCTCAGTAATATTGAGGTTTTCTAACAATAACCACTCCAGCCGTAATAACTGAAAAATACAATTCACTCAAATAATTTTATAAAAAGGGAGTAATATGAAAAAAAAATCACAAATAATAAATTGTGTAATATTTAACTGAAGCTAATTAAATTCCAATTTTGTGGGTCTATGTATGTGAAATGGTCGGATTGGCGGAGCTCAAGCCAGATAAGGCGTCCCTTACCCTATAATCGTCTGATCCCAATCTTTTGTGGGTCAGTTCACAACATAAATCATACAGTTAAAATTGACACATTCTCTTAATATTCATTTGATACCAAATAATTCATCAATCAACAATCAATTTTTAAAAGGAGTAAAATTTTATAACTAAATAAAAATAAAATTAAAGGTAGGAATGTAAAAAAAAAATTAGGAAAAGAATTTGGCAGAGTAACAATATTATAACAATTTTCTAAAAATTCAACTTAAAAAAAATAGTGATAAGAAGAAAAATGAGATAATATTTTTATCTCTGAATATTACATTCCTTCAATTTCTCTTAATTTCTTTTCTCGATTTTCCTTTCTCTTGTATCTATGTTCCTCTTTTCTCTTTTCTTTTATACTCTCCCCTTTCTCGGTTTCTTTCTTCTTCATTTTACTTTCGTCTTGTTTTTGTTTTAGACCTTCTGTTTTCTTCCTTTTTCGTTGGGTGAAGATGTATATATATATATGGTTGATTGTAATCATTACATAATTAGAATCTAATGAATACTTAACTAAATCGTCATTGCTTTAAAAAAATATCTACATGTTATCTTTATCTTTTTATTCTACGTGTCTGTCTCTGCCATGTGTTTATTGTTTCTACCATATGTTTGATATATATATATATATATATATATATATATATATATATATATATATATATATATATTATGTAATATTTATTTATATTTTAATTTTAATAACTAACGACAAAAGTAATAGTTTTAAATATCACATATTAATTAAGATTCAAATATAGCATGTTATAAGTCTGTAAATTGTACGTACTTTAAGTTGATAAGTACTAATAAGTTAAAATAATATACAGAGATCAAGTAAAAGTACGTACAGTTTACAGGCCTATAACATGCTATATTTGAAACTTAATTAATATGTGATATTTAAAACTATTACTTTTGTCGTTAGTTATTAAAATTAAAAGATAAATAAATATTACATAATATATATATATATATAGTTGTACATAATATGTTATAACATCAACTGTATTTGTTATTCATATTTTATAGTTAATTATTTAATATTTAATGACATTACATTACATTAACAATGACACTATAATAAGAGCATATAGATAAAGAATACATTATAGTGTATGAATTGTCATTGTATAGGCAAATAATATTAACTATATAGCTTACCCAAAAAAATATTAACTATATACATATATACATATTTGATAAAGTTTTTTTTTTTTTTTTTTTTACATTACTGAAGTGTACGAACACTACTAGATGTATAGACATAACACAATAAATTAACGTTAAAAGTAGCACTTAGGTAATTATATGTATAAACCATAAAATGACATATATATATATATATATATATATATATATATATATATATATATATATACACTTATTATTATTATTATTATTATTATCTTTTATTTAAATATTACGTTGAGGATCTTGTGTATGTAAATATTGATGTATGTGATAGAAAGACAATAGGCCTATTCTAAGTAATGATGACATCTAATTATAATGGATGATAATTAGACAAGGTATATGAAATGGTAATGATAGGAATTGATAATGTGAGACTAAATTGTAAATTGAGTAAAAGGGACATCATATAATTTGTGATGTGGGTTGTAAGAGCACCAAGGTATGTTGAACCTTTGTGTGTCACCCTATGGTTAATTATGTACCTTTTTGATACATGGAACACGCTAGAGTAAAGTGGAAAAAGTTAATAAAACAAAGGAGATGTTGTTAAAACCTCTAAGTAAATGGCCTGAAATATACCTAACTTTGGGAGGCTATATCTCCTTCCATAGTAGTCCAATTGAGGCGTACCTACCTCATTTTAAAGCTTAGGATATCCCCTATATTGTCGAATTTGGTGTTGTTTAGAGTTGTAGAAATGACCCAGCTTTCGGGTGAAGGCGAACTACCCTGTTTTGCGTTGGATGATACAACTTCTGTTTACGTTTTTGTAAAATTCATATCTTTCTCAATTCTTACCCAAATTAGGCTTATGATACATCAAATTAAATTTTATGGTGTCTTCTAAAACTTATTAAAATTTGGGAGCAAATAGATGAATGGAACGACTGTATTTTCAAAAACAACAAGGGATGTTAGTGAACCCGATAATGCAGAGTTGACAATTTTAAGGAATTAATTTACGGCGAGCGTATCTGAAGCTATAGAATTCCAATTGAGGTGTGTATACCTTGTTTGAAAGGTAGAAGAGTCTAGTTTAACATACTAAAAGGTGGGAATTTATGGATAAGTTGTCCCTTTGCAATTTTAGAAAAACTGAGGGTACCTCGAGTTTGTAAAACGTCAAATTGTGTAATTGAGCTTCATTGATTTATGGGAATCACCCAGAAACCTTAAATCCTTGTTGTATGATGTTAAGCAATAGAATATATTACTTCCACATTTGTATTTCAGTTATGATCACATTTTTGTAAAAATTTTAATACGGGCGTTTTAAAAGTGTAAGGATTATTGTAAACGATATTAGAAAAAAATTTCTCGTATTTCTAAATGAACTGTTATTATTGTAACTACGCTTAATATCATAATGGATGATAACATAACCGGATGCATACGAGGTGTTACATATGGTTGTTTTGATGTTTAATCAATGAAGAATCATCCTTACCTTGAGTGGAGTCAATTAATGGTAAGAAAACCTACTTCTAATGGCTACTTTTCTTGCTGAAAATTAGGTCTTTCTCATGAAATTATGGTTGTATGTTGGAAGGAAAAATGTTAGTTTAATGTCGGTTTTTGATTGGGAAAGTCGTTTAATGGTTGGTTGTGAGTTGATATAAATCAATGGAAGCTAAGAAAAAATATATGGATGGAAAACATACAAATGGGCCATTTCGGCCATGTCGGATATACTGTGATGTGATGAAGGTATTAAGAATTGTGATATGATGTGATTGTGTAAAAGTTAATTTGACATAAGTTTTGACACTTTGATGTAAGACTAAAGTAATAAACTTTAGCATTTTGACTCTTTAAATAAATTTTAATGGAGGTTCATTTATATTGGTTGGTAAACCAGGTTTGAATCAATTCATGATGAGCTACAAGATCAACATTTGGAATGATCTGCTTAGCTTTCTTGGACTACAAGTAAGCTTGATTTGGGAGCTTCGAGAGGTAAGCTTTTGGTTTAAGGAGATTTCGCTTTCTTTGTTGTTCCGTTATAATTCAATGGGATTGTGGTTTGTATGTTTGTATGATTGGATATGTTAGATACTAGTATAGTTGCATTCATATAGGATATGTATATGTGACTATATGATATAATTTGACAAGTGACATGATGATTTGATTGATAAGTGATAAGATGATTGAATGGATGTTATGTGATTGATATGATGACTGATCAGATATTGGTCAATAAACTGTGAATCTTCTGTGGGGAATTTATCTTGTGGGATAACCCATAAAAGTGAACCGTCCTTTGGAAATTTATCTGTTGGGACAACGTTTGGACTGATTTTATGTGTATTCTCCTTGGGGAATTTATCCAGTAGGACAACCCTCAGAGGACTCAAATTATGATTGGATTGGTTTTGTATGCATGTTCCTTGGGGAATTTATCCGTTGAGACCACCCTTGGATCATGTTGATTTTGATTTAATTGGATTTCGTGTGTAATTATGCTTATATGATGTATGTTATGCTATGCATCTAACCTTTCATGCAGGTAGTGAACTCATGAGTGGAGACTGCTCCATAAATTCTGAGTTTACTGAGATAGTTAAATCTCACCCCTTCTAGGGACTTACATTTCAGGTACTCCGGCAGTAGCAGGAGAGCCCTCTTAGGGCAAGAGGCTTGTGCTGGGAGGCTGGAGGCAAAGCTGATGTAGTTACTATGGATTACTATACATATTATTTTTAGTATGTATATCTGTACTAGCATGGAGCCATAGTGTAGTTTATTATTCATTCAATTATATGTTTTGTATTAGGGTTATGAAAAAGTAAGTATGTTTTAAGTTTGATAAGAATTGGCACAAAGCCAAATTATGTAGGAATTCATAGATGGATTCTAGATAAATAGATATGAATATTTATTTGTTTGGACTTTTTTGAGTTTTAGGGATTGTATAACATGTGGGGTTTATCCTTGGTTACTCCATATTACAACTGTTATGCTGTCTGTAGGATACTGTTCGGAATGGTACAATTCATCATATTCAGATAGTAATTTGATTGTTAATCACGGTTATCGGAAGATTATGTAAGAGTTTTGTCCAGGTATGAGACTGTATATATAGTAATAAATTGGGATATGAATTAGGCATGGCAATAAGTAAAGTAAATAGAAAGAAAAAGTTTATTCACCTATTTACACAAGGTAAAGATGACACAAAAATGTTAAGTCTTCGACTTAAATCATCACTTTACAATGCGCTTTAAGTACCATACGTAAGTTAATAAACTGGCTAAAGACAGGGTGTTACAGTGAGCCTCACATGCTTTGTGTCTATGACATGAAATACCAGTCTTTTACAAGAAAGATACAAACATTTTTGTACAAAAAAATTTATAACTATTTATTGTAACACCTGTAGTACTCCGATTGTTAACATACATGATATTTAGCATACACAACGGAAGACTTTATTTTAAAAGAATAATAAAGCGTCTTATAAAAATACGAGTAAACTTTTTCCAAAATATTTTCTAAAACATTTTCACAGCGTTCATCTGATATATTGCATTCGCGTAAAATTAACATCTAAGTATACTAAATAAAACCATTGGCCATCACTAGTGGCCGTTGACCATCAGGATATGACATCAAGTGTCATTCCCGACGTAGTCTCCCGGACAGCATAACGGCTATATTTTGGATAACTGGGAACATGGTCCCACACATACACAACCTGATAGATACATTAATTAAACAGATAGCTCGCAAGTCCCACATAGACTGCGATCCCCTCTCGGGTCAATACAAATAATAAGGCTCCATGCGCAAATAACGAAAACATACATCAAGTCTATATAAATTTCAAAACGTCTAAGCATCAATAAATAATCCATGGCTCCAATACTACAGTAATTTCATGAGCCTAAATAAATACATAACATAGTCTCAACGTAAGATAATAGGACAGGTTAATAAATATACATGCCATCATAGAGTTTAAACATAATAGAGATAAATCAGCAGCATCATCCACTACTTCAAGGCGGGGGCCTTGCCCCTAGAAGCATCACCACTACTCTGGGTACCTGAAATGAAGTCCCCAAACGGGGTGAGATAACACATCTCAGTAAGCTCAAGGTTCATAGAGGATCCTCTAATCCCCTGAGCCCACTTCCTACATGACAAGTCATATATATAGCATAAAATACAGGCATACAACATAAACATAGCATCATCATATCATCCTTGTATAACCTCAGGGTCAAAACAATAGACGGTTACACATGTGTGACTCAAAGGTCAAGCCATAGACAGTCAACACAACCTCTGTATGAAATAGCTCCCAGAGTCAAGTCATAGGCAGCCTACATACCATAATCACTGGCCAGGATTCTCATAACATATATCATCAATGCATCATCATAACATCAAGAATCATATAACATCTATATGAATGTGAATGAATGCACATATACATTATACCACATACTTTTATACAATACAACCATAATACCCACCATCATGGTGGGGCCACAAGAGAGAGGAGCAATCAAAACTAGGAGCTTACCTCACTGAGCTTACCACAAGCCCAACTCCAACAGTAAAATACGTATGCTCCAATAAACCCTCAAGTGTCAAATCCTCTAGGAAAACTTAGAGCAGGAATCATTTACATCATTAATACTCAATCACTTAATGATTCCACATTTCATTCTTACATGCCAATAATATGCACATTACAAGTCTAGACCAATTATTACATAATTATGTATTTTAGTGTATTATGAAGTGTTCACTTATTACACAATCAACCACGTAGTTTAAGCACCTTGCATAGTCTTAAAATCACACTTTAGGATCACTAAGGTAACTTAGATTATTTTCACTCATCTAAGCCATATATATACTTATTATAAGTTACTAAGGGGTTCCCATAAGTCCACTTAGCCTAAATATCACTCTTATGATTTTCCTATAACTGTAGATACTTTTGTTTTCTAGTCACTATGTGAAACCCACTTGTTATAAAATTCTCATCTTTTATTATGTTAATCTAGACTCAATTACCTTTCCAAAAAGGTATCACATGCCTCATTTGGAATTTTCTAGCTCCGGTTATCACCATTTGAAGTTGGACAAGCAAAGCTGTCTGCCAACTTCGAACAAAGCCCTAAACATCCCTTACCATTTCTGCGATTCTGGAAAATCTACCAAATCAATTGATCTAAAATGTTTATTCAGAAAACTAGACACCTTCAAATTTAATTAGACATATTATGAGCTTCATTTTAGTAAGAAATGAGGGAGAAACAATTCGTGTAAGTTGCAGCCATGTCCAGCCCCTGCACATGGCCTCCCAGGGCAGTCTCCACTCAATCGAACCTACAGAATGCTATAAATCTTCAAATGGTACCAAATTTTGACACCACATAGCTAACATCTCAAGCTTCGAAATAATGTATGGCACATTCCTATAGGACCTCTGTGGAGAGATATATTCTCTCCACAAGTTAGCCTAAAGACTGGTCATTTAACCCTAAGGGTGTTTAATTATCAAACCTTAATTACCTATGGTTAGCAACTCTAAGTCACTTTAATTCTTGAATTTTTCTATTATTAGGTCACATTATGAAATCCCACTTAGTCACATTATGTCATGATACCTCATGTTCACTAATTGCATGATTAGTGCTCCTAAACCCTAATTAGGTTCATTTTTAGGGTTTAATATATATTTAGTGTATTATGCATAATCCACCTCACTTAATCACTAGATTAATGTCCTAATTAGGTCTTAATATTAATTTTAACATAGTGACCCTAAATTAATCACATAGGGCCGAATTGCGTAGGTGTTTAAATTAGTATTTTTAAGCTTATTTCTTAGCCATTTAATTAGTACCTACACTTAATTAATCCACTAATCCATGATTTCCTTATTTTTAACACAACTAATCCACATTAAATCAAAGAGGGCAGATTTGATTAATTATATTTATTAGGGTTTTTGGCCATCCTTAATCAAGATTAGTAGGTTTCACTTAAAGATAACCCTCTTAATTAATCTTTCTTAGTTCCTCTTAGGATTTTTCCACACTTAATCACTTCATAAAATTTTTTAGTCATCAAACCCTAGATCCCATGACATGGCTGAATCATAGGTGTCTCGTTTAGGGTTCAAGTTCATCCTTTTTCATGGAATCCCCACAAGGATCCAAAGTTGCACATTTACACATCAAATCAACCATTTCTTGGTTCAAAACTCACACACCCTCAAGAACAATCATCAAAACGTTTTCTTTTTAAAAAAATTCAGCAACATACAACACACCCACAACACAAAACCGAGGCATTAAAGTGAGGAGGGAAAGCTTTTTGGGTCATCTTTTCCCAAGGTCATGCTTACATCTTCAAGCTCACACCTTTAGCTCCAAGCTTCAACTTTTACCACCAAGAATGCTCCTTTAAATAAGAACATACCTTCAAGAACACGCTCAAGAGTTAGAGCTCATGAACACAAGAGAAAAAGATGATATTTTTCAAGAAAGTTTAAGAAAACTTACACTAGAAATCAAAGGAACCAAGCAACCAAGTGTTGTTCTTCAAGAGAACTCAAGAACACAACTCCATGGTCCTTGAACTCTCAAAAACTATGGCTGTATGGTGGTGTGAGGAACTCAAAAATTTGATCCACACCATGAAAATGGTATGATTGTGAAGAGGAGGGTGAGGGGAGCAAGTTTGGTGAAGGAGATTTGGTGATTTGGAGAGATTTTGGAGGTGAAATCTTAGAGAGAAGTGAGAGCAAAGTTTGAAGTTTGAATTTTAGAGAGAGAAGTGAGAAGGGGGGCTGATTCAGAATGAGGGGAAGGGGAATGGTGCCTTAATTAGGGGTGCCATGTCACTTTAGTGGCATTTGTCTTTTAGTGAGACCCGATGTAATTTTTATCTGAACCGTCGTAAAAAATTTTATCCGGAAACCCCTAAGACTCTAACTTTAAGTACTTAATATTAATTTTGTCTAATTATCATGTTCATAACTTAAAAATTTGATTAGTAGATCACATATCCACTACAGTTGTTTAATTGCACTGTAGTCTTTACCGGTGTTGTTAACTGTATCCGGATTTCATAATCTTCTTAACTTTAACATTATTGGTCTAATTAGGACTTGTTAGAGATATATTGGTCTTTATTTTCATTTTCTTATCTTTTTCCCATTCTGCGATTCTACCGGCTGCTTCTACAACAGTGCAAAATATCCGATAAAAGTGACTTTTCAGAAGTACCCCAATATGGGTATCAATCTTCACCATTTCATATACTAGCCTCATTCATGATTTGCTAGATTGGAGCTATTCTACAGACTATTACTGCGTCAGCAATCAAAAACAACAACTGAAAACTTAACTGTTCAGAATACCCTCAATATAGGTATCAAACTTCATCAAATCTTATGCTTACATCATTTATGATATTTGTAACACCTCGTATATATCCGGTTTGTTATCATATCATCATATTAAGCCACGCTTAATTTAAAAATACGGAATATCTTTTTTTGTTCAATTATGACGTCATTATCATTAGCCAAGTTGAATTACTTAATTCATTTCATAAAACATCGCCTGTATGAAAATTGCAAAAGACAGCTAACTGAAATACCTCATAACATAAATAACATAATTATGTCTCTAGTCACGGAACTACAATACGTAGACCAGACAACCCTAATATTTTATACAACTCAAGCTGGAAGTACTAACATCAATGTGGCATGGACAAACCCCATGCTCACCAAATAAGGCAACAAATCCAAAAAGAGTCTCAACTCAAATATCTATATAAAGACAGAAAACATAAACAACATCCAATATACAGTCATGTCAGCACACATCATATATAATCAGTTAAGCTCCGGCCTTTTGCCGCCGGAGGTCTCAACCCAATCATTACCTGAACCTGAAATATGTGCCCCAAACGTGGGGTGAGATCTCTAAAAAGAAATCTCAGTAAGACAAGGGGTGCTCAACGATCTTCCACCCCAAGCTCACTTACTCGAGCAATATAAGTTCAAAAACATTTAACAGTATAAGTTCCAAAACTATGCAATGCAACAGATATTCATGTCATGTGTGTTTTAACTATTCTACTGGCCAGAGAAATGCAGGACGTACGTCTACAACCCCACAATAAGTACAAGGAACACCGCTTGCACCTCACCCACAGCCTCGCCCTCTTGTATGTACCACATACTCAGGCTTACCGTATAGGTGGAACATCACATGCATATCATAAAGGCACTCGCATATAACAGCTCAACAACATTTCAACAAATCAATATATCATGAAAACAACATCATGCATATAACCATACCCCATGGGACATAGTGGAACCAACAATGGCTAAACCGAGGACGCGAAAGCTTACCTTGCAAACTAACAATCCAAGCCAAGAGTCCAAAAAATCTCAAAGCCCAAACACAGCAGAATCACAATCTGTTTTGGACCAACAATATATCAATATTCATGCTTAACAAGCATAAGACACAAAGACAACGCCTTTCTTTTAAGTTTTACGTCTTTAGGCTTCTCACAAAGCCACAAGCCCTTATTCACTTAGATTCTGACTTACATAATCATTACAGAAGTCCACAATAGCCAATCATGGGTCCACAAACCCAAAATAGCATTCTGTATGAACAGTACCTTCACTGTTCACGAAAACCCAGAATATCCAGATATTTGTCTAGGGCATATCCGGATATCAATATCTGGATATCTCTCTACCAATATTCGAATATCAATATCCGGATATTCAGATCCCCATATCCGGATATCAATATCCGGATATCATATCCCGATATCAATATCCGGATATGCATATTTGGATATTTCGCGACAGAATGCAGTTCTGCATTTCGCGAGATATCCTTCCAAAGGTTGGGTTTTAACCCTTTCCAACGTCCAAGCATGCATTTTTACACTTCTTTAGGTTCATATACAGGGTGGTTACTTGTTTAATTCATTAAACATGCCAAGACATCTCTTTTAATCATTAAAACTCCTGATCAAAGGTTGGGAACACTTACCCAAGCTCAAAACAGCTAACCAAAGGTGCTCTTGGAGCTCACAAGTCAGCTCCAAGGTACTGACTTCAAGGGTGCACGAAAATGCACTACAAGGTGGGTTCTATCTTCACAAAGATGACCACTTGGAGCTCCCACAACTAAGACAAGGCTCCAACCACCCAAGCAAGGAACTCAGCCCCAAAACTCTTCCCTAAACAGTACCCTCAACTCAGCAAAACTGAACTTCACCCTCACAAGACACCCACTCAAGTGTTTACAAGGAGAAAGTGTGAAGAATTAAGCAAAAGATGGCAACTTGGCTCACAAGAGGTGGAGGAAGACAATGGAACAGTGTTTCTGGTCAGCCACCCAAAGAGTCTCACGAAGGAATGCATACATGCCTAGGGTTTTGTGCTAAAATGCATATATATAGCCACTTAAGAATTAAACACACAGTATTATCATTAATTTCTACGCTTAGCATTTTAATCCCAAACTTAGGATTCTGGACCTACTCAATTTTACAAGATTTATCATATTTTTATATATATTTCGCAGCACTTTTCGGGTACGCGCTTTTCCATAGCCAGTATCAGTTCTGGCACCAATTCTCATTATTTTGACTTGAAACTTGTTTTACAAGTCCTATATATTATTCTAGTGACATATACACAATTTTTCTAATTTTTCGGGATACTTCATCGGTACGCAATTATACCGAGTAGCAGAACCGGTATCCACACTTTTCGTCCGAAAAGCGACTTTCAGCATTCTCAATCACTTTCTATATTTATTTAAGCCTAATTAATAATTATTAGGGTCAATTATAGAATTATTTTATAATTTCTCATAATTAATTAATTAACTTCCTTAATTAGCGGTGCGGGTTCTTACAATATTCATATCATTAGGATAGCTCTCTAACATAAATTCACTGTACTGGAGCTATTTTACAGTCTATTACTGCGTCAGCAGATGAAAATTCACCTAACTGGAATACCTTCAAAATGAGTATCCAAATTCTTAGAATTTTATTCTTATTCTATTTATGACCATAAGATCTTCATCATAATCCTCTAATTTAAAAGTCATGTATTTAGAGTTATTATATTTATGTAGGAATTCAGTAATCCTGTTTAAAAGGAATCATTTCATTCTTTAATGATATTGTCTAGCTATTAGGAAAAAAAAGGAAATTAAACAAAAAGTTGAAAATCCGAATAATGAAACAATGAGAATTCAATCTAGTATTTGAATGTGATTGTTTGTTATGTAAGTAGTTGCAGTAGATAGTATCGGAGCCGTGTGGAACTCAAACAACTTGCTTGGGTGCTTTGGAACTTGGAAGTTCCTTTATCCTATTTTGACTTTTGGACAATTTTGCTTCCGTCCTCTTTTTCAAAAACTTAACTCAGAAATTTGTCTATTATATCTGCATAATCTTCTGACTTTTTTTTAGGTAGTGTTTTGTTCAGATTTTTTGTTTGGTTTCCATCCATATGAGTTTGGCAACGGTAGAAGGAATATAAAAATTTAGCTATACTTTTCTTTTCTCCAGTCTTTCAAAAGGACATGCAAAATGAAAAGCAAATCACTGTTGAATTTTACCACTTCCAATGTGGTATTCTTAGAAAACCAGCTAAACCACAAAAAGGTGAACGAAGAGTGTTACCATATTACCCTCACGCAATGGAGGACCCAAATATTTTTATTTATGTTTGCACATTTAAAGATAGTGTTCGGAGGCGGTGCCCCTACTTTTTTTAAAAAAAAGTTTTAAATGTTTTAAAAATATATATATAAACAAAAAAGAAAAGAAAACTTGAACTTACTACAAAAATAAAGTATTTTTTGGGTCTTCAACAAAAATCAGAGGACCCAATTTAATCCCTTAGAAAAAAATTGACTCGTGATCCATCTGAATTCAAAAATAGACCCATGTTAGTCTTTTTAAGGGACTAATGTAGGTCTTCTTTTAATTTTAGAGGGCCCATGATTTCGACTAATTGGATCTGTTTTGAAATTCAGAGGGACCACGAGTCGTCTTTTTTTTCTAAGAGATTAAATTAGACCCTATTATTTTTGTTGAGCATCCAATATATATATATATATATATATATATATATATATATTCAAAAATTTATGTTTGCACATACACATGCACCATCACAGGTCCGCCGATGCCCTCACGAATGTGCAGATGTGAATGAAAACCTAATAAACCAATGTTGAACTTTATCACTGTTGAAGACGTGCGGAAGTGATGCTTGGCAACCGAAGAAATTATAAGGGTTATTTTTCGGTATTTCAACATATTTTTTCATTATTATTTCTCGTTCAATCAAACAAAGACTCACAAAATTTAACTCAATTTTTCTGGTAAAGTTTTGGCCAATCAAATAACTTATTTTTTTTTTTAACTTTTCTACCTAATAAACCAATGTTGAACTTTATCACTCTTGAAGACATGCGGAAGTGGTGCTTGGCAACTGGATAAATTATAAGCGTTATTTTTCGGTATTTCAACATATTTTTCCATTATTATTTCTCATTCAATCAAACAAAGACTCACAAAATTTAATCCAATTTTTCTGGTAAAGTTTTGGCCAATTAAACAACTTTTTTCTTTTAACTTTTCTACCAAACTCACTTTCCTACCATATTACTACCTGGTAAAAAAATATTCCCTCTACCAAATGCTCTCTTTAAGTCACAAATAGAATTCCAAATTACGAACCGAATATTTGATAATAGTTATATAACGAACCACTCAACTGACTTTTGCAGTTAATTAATAATATCTCTTCAGGTATTTGGCCTATTTGCAATGCAATATTCTCTTTTGTGTTTATATAAAATTGTTGAAATATAATATGCTTATCCTAAGCAGCACTAGCAGACCTGTTGAACAAACGCGATTTACACACTGACTAGAATTTAGCATATTTGAGAATCATATTGTTTAAACGTTATTAGTTGAAATATCTATTCTCATTCTTGTAGAATAAAATGAGTATTGGAATAAAATCTACGGAATCCCTTCACGACCCAGGAGAAACAAACAAACAAATAAACAAAGTGCTTGCTTTTTCTTTCTTTTTCCATCTTGTTGGCTTGCCTCCCAAGTCAGATAGTGACAATGAAAAACAATGCCTTCTATATGATTCCACTTTTTCTATCTCAACCAAATTTCAATATTTGGCAATATGAAGACTTCCGGTATGTACTTTATTCGTGGTCCCTTTTTTATGCAGTGCTTTTTTATTTTTTATTTTATTTTACTATGATTTTCTGAACATAGTAAAATGGTCTACTATTCTTGTACTTCTTTACCCCAAATTTTGTCTATTATCTTTTATTTTCGCTACTACTTCCCCAAATTTCACAAACCAAAATCTCCTAATGTGAAGTTGATAAATCTTTAGTGCTCTATGTCGTCTCCTCTCAAAACTTCACTTTTCACATATTTCATGAATACAACATCATTGGAAGCTAAAGTAGTCAAAATTAATCAGGACAGAATATATATTGAGCACCAAAGTTTCGATATTTCATCCTTAAAATTTACATCTATATACTAATCATTTGATCTTCATTCGTTGTATACCTCAACTGCTTAGCTTGTTTAAGCATAAATAATTTATTATTCCTAGTCTGAGGCTTATAAAGCATCGAAGGTTTTCCATAAATTCCTGGCATTTGTTTTGCTAACAACATGATTCAAAACACTATATTCTATGTTGTTGAGGCTCAAATTCACACTCCAATCAAATTTAGACTTGGGTTTGTATAGTAAATACAGATAAATGCAACATATTTTTTTTTTTTTAAAAGGGGGATATTTTACTATTTATGACAAGATTAATTTTAAATTTTTTTTCTTTTGAAATTAGTCTCAGTAGTTGCTATCTTTAGCAATTAAAGACCCTACCATCAGCTTGGAATTGGAACTGGAACTGGCTTGGAATTCTGGGTTCAGGAAGGTGATTTTAGAAAGTGACTCTTCTAGTGTGATCAATGTGCTCTCCTCTTTAGGTGCAGCAGCTCGTTAGCGTTATTTAATTGCTTGCACACGAGCTTTGATGCAGAAAGATTAGATAGTCAAATTTCATCACACTTTTAGAGAAGGAAATGTCTGTGTAGATTAGATGGCGAATTTTATCTTGGATAACAATGTGAATTTAGATTATTTCATTAGCAGGGAGCCTCCTCTTGAAATTCAACTGTTGTTCCTGGCTGGCGTTGTTACTGTGGGCAGACCTTGTACGTTAGTTGTTCAGTAGTTGTTTTTTTTGTTTGTTTGTTTTCTTTTCTTTGGTGGGTTTAGGCTCTGTCTTATCAAAAAAAAAAAAAAAAAAAAAACCTACCATTAGCTTACCATAAAACAAAAAAGACCCTACCATTAAGACTCAATTATCATAATGTGATAGTTTTGCCTATCTGGCAAATGTTTTGTTCAGTTGGGTATTTTCTTTTTTCTTTTTTCGGACATGGTATTTTCTTTTCAATCCCAGGGCTTGAATGAGACAACTTATACTGAGTTGGTAAGAGAGCTGCATGTCATTCCCATAATCCAAACCTTATTCTCTCAACCAAACCCTTTGCTCTAGGATTTTTTTAGAGGACATAAACTTATTGATTACATTGTGAAACTTATTAATGTTCATGAACTGTGCATAACCAAGGAGCTAGCTCTAAATGAGAAATTATATACAGGTGGACCTACTGAAAATGGGGTCTCCAAAATTTGGTCATTTTCATGTGTGGCAAACTAGTGCAAGAGGTCCACAAGGTCAGCGACTCGCTGTCTCTAGAAATGTTGGCCGTTACAGAGTCAGAGAAGCAAACTTTTGATACACTTGGTCTACCAAATTCGATATACCCATTTACTAAAACGGATAATTTTTGTTCCACTGTAATCCTTATTATTTTATTTTATTTTATATTTTCTTCTATGTCCTTTTAAACTTTCTTATTGAGTAAACAGGTGTATCAAGTTCGATACACCCGTATTATTAAAAATATTTCCGTGTCAGGGACCCCATTGTCAAGGATGTGAAGGGTTCGCGAACTATTTGGCCCTAGAGCAAGAATTTGAAGGATGGAAACATTTGCTATGTTATTAGGAAAGAAAAACAAGTGCGCATTTTTGTAGAACAAAAATGAAATCAAGAACTATTTGAACAAAATTGTCAGCAAAACTAGCTCTGCAATCCCCAAATTCAGAACCAAATCCCACATTTTGTTCAATTTCACGATTTGGTTCAACAAGTGGCCGCAGCAGCAATTTGTACCACACTAAGCAAATTTGATTTAATCATCAAAATTCACCGACTTTAGCCACCAACAACATCCGTAATTAAGTCTTTAGTACAAAAATGGAATTGCATTAAGCACCCAAAAAGAGGACTTTATCCCTTAATCGTCAAGCTATAATTATGATAATTCTGTCAGTCAAAATCTCATGGATCCTCCACTGTCTGAAATCTCAACCTTTTTAATGGTGGAGCAAGACAATTTTGTTACGAGGGGCGAAATCACTAGTACAATATTTATTATAATTATTTATGAGTAATTATATTCACAACTAACTAATGATTTTATATGCACAAAAAAAAAAAAAACTAATGATTTTAGATAATATCTCTCTAACATATCTCATTATATAAGAGTCTTTTGTGTTTGAAGCGTGATAATACACATATCTATTTAATTTTTTGTTTCATAATCCTGTGATTACCGACCATGTTAAACAACTATTTCAGCTAAGAACACGAGCTTAAAGGCATAACAACAAATTTCAAGTGGGCTCCAACACTGCTTCAATTCTAATAACGACAATCACTCAGTCACGGCGGCTAGCGGAGTCTAATTTCTTTGGTTTGAGTAAACATACAAGTGTTAATTGACAGGGGAAAAAAAAAGACAAAAAAAGAGTCAGCATGCAAGTGAATATGTTTTCAGTCTCTCACATATACAGATTTTTGATTCAATACGGCATTGTCACTTCTAAACTTTATTCTGGTAACGTGAACACATTAGCCATCAACAGGATCTATTTTAATTTCTTGTGGACGGTGAAGTTGAGATCTGTTGTTTGACCCAAACAATTCATGGGTCGGTGCGGATGGACCTGTGTTGCGAATACAATTCAGTTTTTGAATCTTTTTTGCCCAACCAAACAGCAACCAAAGCCCAAGGATTGATCATTGGGACAATGAAAAGACTGCACACTTTTTACGTGTGAGTGAGTACTTAGGCATACAAGCAAGCGACATTTCAAAGAAAGTATATGATGTTTTTCAAAAAAAAGAAAGAAAGAAAGTATATGACAAAATACTTTTAATGTATGTACAAAAAAAAAAAAAAAAAAAAAAATAGAAAAAGTTCATACATTGATTCGTCACATGTACGCATAACTTTGTTGATAGCTACTAGGTATTTTCATCCCATGTGTACCTCATCAATAGAAGTATGACACATCAGCCCTGACATGTTTTCTAAAAAAGAGAAGAAAAAAAATTAATATTATAATTATATAATTTTTAAAATACATCATTTATAATTTTATTTTGAACTACGTTCCACTAAATATTCAATAGGACGGAGTGTATATTAGATTTTTTGCTAACTGGAGAAAAAAAAAGATAAAATGTTATTTATAAGAGAAACTTGTTTGTTTGAATGACGGAGGCAAATTTGAGTAAAATAGTCTGTTTCAATATTACTTATAATCATCATAAAGGTTTAATATATTTTTGCCAATTCATCGTCTCCCCCATCGCATAATCTGAAAACGTGAACGTTACCCACCATTACTGGGACTGATTGCTGCCTCTGTAGAGAGGAGGGAGCTTACAAAAGTCATTAATTCGATGCACTTTATTTAATTAACAAAATAGAAAAAGAAAGGAAAAAGCAAGCACTTTATTTGTTTTTTTGTTTTTGCTAATGAAGGGATTCTGTTGATTTTATTCCTCATTTTATTCTACAACAATAAGGATAGATATTTCAATACTCATATACTAAAAATGTTTTTTTTTCTTGGGTGTATTACTAATAATGTTTAAGTACTATGATTCTCAAATCTGCTAGTGCTGCCTAGGATAAGCATCTTTTATTTCAACAATTTATGGTTTGACTAATGCATTTATGCCTCTCTTTACAACTGATATCAGAATATTATAGATAAAAAAGTGTTTTCTTTGCTTAAGTGCTGTGATAAGTCCATCATTTGTGACTTAGAACATGTGGTTTGATGTTAAAATGGGAACGAAAAGAATATATTTTGTTAATAAAATCTCCAAATATTGCATAGAAATGAAGGATTCTGATTTTGAGTGCTAATGGGCTGGTTTTGTATGTTTCAGGCCCAATTGGTGTTATTTCTACAAGCAAAAAGAATAAAGAAAAAATTGGGCCGATCCTTCCTTGATCAGAAGCCCAACATGAAGAAAGAAAGAAGAAAATTGGGGAGAAGCCAAATCAGAATTGAAGAAAAGAAGAAAAGCAAAGAATGGGCTAGATGAAACAAAACTAACCAGTGGCCCAAGAAAGAAAAGAAAGAAAAGAAGGGAAACAAAAGAGAAATTCAGAATAGTGAAGAAAGAGCTGAAAGAAAAAAACCCTAGCACACAGACCGTTCAAGTGAACCCATCTCCATCATACCTCCATCTCAAGCCCTCCATCACGTTTCTTTCTTTGAATCGAACCAACAAACCGAAACACCCTCTGATTCTCGGTCAAGACACAGAACCCTAACCCTACTCACGGTTCATTTCTTGAATCGAACCAACCACAACACAAACCCTACCCGATTTTTGTGCGACACAGAAAAATCCAAACAAGTCCCTCAATCGACTTGATGAGCTGGAGGTTGTTAGTAGTTGTGGCTGGAGATGCTTTTGTGGTGCGTTGCTAATCGTGCAAGGGACACCCACGATCGAGTGGAGCGAGGAGCATATGTACGTTTTGAGGAGGTGATTTGGGTTCAGCTATAAAGGAGGAGATAAAAGCATTTGTAGGATTCTCTATTCTCCTCTTCTTCGTTGAGTTTATTTTTGCTCTTTGGATATTTTTATTTTACTATTTTCTGTTTTTATTTTTAGTATTTTTATTTGTAATTTTTTGTAAGCACTGCTTCAGGGCTATCTGCTGTTGATAGTTCCTACGTTTATTTTTGTTAGTTGTACGTTATAATTTGTTTTTTATTATGGACCCTTGTTGTATGTTAGCTCTTCAACCTGTGGTGATGAGCTAACTTTCTTAGAGTTGGATTGAAAGAGTACCCGGAACTCAGTTGTTATTAGTGATGTTTTAAAGTTTACAGTGTTGATTCCAATTTGTTTACTGTGCGTTTTTATATGGTGAGTTTATTATGTGATGATCACACATAGGCTACTCCTAGTGGTGTGATTTTATTGGGAAATAACTCACACTAGACCCCACTGTGTGCACATGGAAAGTTGAGAGAGATCTCTCTCAATGGGTATGGCTCCAGGGATGAAGTTACCCCATGTAACTTGAGAAAATGGTACTTCAAGGTCCTATGATAACAGTGACATAGGGATATGTCATCTGTTGTTATTGGAAGAAAACTGTTGTTGGGAAACAATAGTTATTTTAGTATTTTCGTTAAGCTGGAAGCAATAACTATTTTCTGTCAAAGCATCCGAATGGCAAATGAAGGAAGGGGAAATTGACACCCAACTTGCTTCCAAATTCTGTTTTCAAAAACCCATCTTTGTTATCCTTTTGATTTTCGTCCAAATCTGAGTTAACTCTCTGTTTTTAAGACTTAAAAGAAAAGCATAAATTTTTTTCAAGTTTTCCATTTACTTAATTTTACAGTGAGTAAGTAAAGAGTCTTTCACCAACTAAAATCATCATTTTCAAAAAGGAAAAAAGGAACTTTTCTCAAAAATATTTTCAGTATACTTGAGTTAGAATAGTAGTAGCATTTAATTTGATTTTATTTTATTTCTGGTTCTGGTTCTGATTAGCAATTACCAATTTATTTCAAGTTAAAACGTCAAGGTCCTTGTGGGAACGATAACTGAGATTCATGAAAAGCCCTATATTACTTGTTGTCGCGTATACTTGTGCACATACTTGCATAACTGTTAGCAAGGCAATAAGTTTTTAGCGCCGTTGCCGGGGATCAAGGCGTACATGATTAGATTTCTTTGTGTGATTGCTGTTTCTGAACTGATTCATTTTGCAATTTTTAGTTTATCTTAATTTGAATTCTGCTTTTGTATTGTGTTAGTAAATAGTACTGTAGTCTCTTGAATATTGGTAGCTTAGAATACTGTTCTGTTGATATTCTGTTTTGCTGCATGTTTTATATATTAATTTTGTCATTTCATCTTCTAGTTTATTGTTTTATAGTTGTTACTTTGTTTCTAATTTTTTTTTTTAGTTTCAGTTTTTTTATTACTTTTATTATTAGTTTCATTCTGTTAGTTTGGATATATTGTTACTGCTTTATAAATCTATTTGGTTGTGGATACTGTTGCTGCTGCAATTTTGGACTTTTCTGTTTGGCAGGTTGCTGTTAATATATATATATATATATATTTAAAAAAATTGATTAGTAATCTAAGTTGTTTTAGCTAGTCAGGTTTGCCTGTTTTACTTAAAAAGGGTGCATGAGTGCAACTCCACACCCGTTCTTAGATTCTTTTGATCCAGAACCTGAAAGGACCTTTAGAGTTAGGAGACGAACCCAGAGAGAAAATAGGCAGATCCCACTTCTAGAAGTTGAAGAAATGGAGGATTTAGGAAGTGTAAATGGGAATGAAGGAGTAAGAGGACCGGCAAGGATAAAAAACCCACCCATAATTGATGATAATGATAGGTCCATGATGAACTTCATCATACCTATGCTGGATGAGTTGGACCCAAGTATTGCCCAACCTGTTAATGAAGTGCCCTTTAAGTTAGAACGATGATGTCCACCATGCTCCAAAATATGGGGCAGTTCCATGGTTTGTTGATGGAAGACCCACACAAGCACCTTAGGAATTTCATAGAAGTGGCCAACACATTTAGAAATCCTAACATCTCAGATGATGTGCTGAGGTTGAAGCTATTCCCTCACCCGCTGGCTGACAAAGCCAAAGAGTGGTTGAACTCCCTTCCATCCAACTCTATAACCAATTGGCACACACTGGCTGAAAAATTTATCATGAAATTTTTCCCATCCAACAAGATAGTACAAACCAGATGTGACATTACCAACTTCATGCAGAAGGATGGTGAGACCCTTGTAGATGTGTGGGAAAGGTTTAAAATCCTTCTTAAACAATGCCCCAACCATGGTTTGCCCTCTTGGGCAGTGTTACAGACCCTTTACAATAGCCTGAATACTCAAAACAGAGCCTTAGCAAATTCTGCTGCTAATGGCATGTTTATGTCCATGTCCTTTAATCAAGCCCATGAGTTGTTGGAACAAATGACTCAAAATTATGCCCAATGTCCTGAAGAGAGAAATCAGTCAAGGAGAGTGGCGGGTTTGCATGAGGTAGATCCTGTAACAGCCCTTTCAGCCAAGTTTGATGCATTGTCCACTTTAGTAAAAACCCAAGGACAAGCCATTGAGGCAAGATTGTCTCAACCTCAAGTTCCAATACCTACACCTCAAGTCCCACCCCAACCTCAAGTCAATGCAGTAAATACAGGTGAAACTTGTGTTTTCTGTGGTGGGCCCCATTTGTTTAGTAGCTGCCCGTCCAACCCAGAATCTATTTTTTATGTGGGGAACCAAAATAGGAACCAAAATAATTTTTCTAACAACTTTAATCAAGGTTGGAGGCAAAATCAACAGCCTCAATATTTCCAAGGCCAAGGGCAGCAAGCTGGCCCTTCCAATGCCCAATCCAAAATACCTTTTCCCACTCAAAACTACCAACAAACTTCAAGGCAGCAACCTGTTGCTCAATCTAGTGAGATTCCTATTTCTCCACCTTCTTCCTTAAAAGCTTTGTTAAGAGAATATTTGGTTAAGAATGAGACTAAGCAAAACAGCTTGGAAGCTGTCGTGCAAAGTATTCCTGCATCTTTGAGGAATATAGAATCCCAACTAGGCCATTTAGCAAATACTATGAATAGCAGACCCCCTGGTACCTTGCCTAGTAACACTGAAGAGCCTAGGAGAAATAATGAGCAGTGTCATATGATAGAGCTCAGAAATGGCAGATCTGTGAAACAACCAGAAGCTGTGGTTAGACCTTCCACATTAAAAAAAAGAGAAGAGGAAAACGTGCAGTAAGAAAAAGATGCAAATTTTGAACCTATTCAAAATTTTGTTGTTTATGACAGCCCCCAAGGGGCTGTGCATAGTGATCCCCTGCCTATTCTGGTTGAATCAGACAATCAGACCCCTATAGATGAGCCTTTAGGGAATATTTCCATGGAAAAAACCAATCAAAAGGGTCAAGCATTTAAGCCCAATGTTGAGACACCAGTTGTCAAAAATAGACCCCCACCACCTTTTCCTCAAAGGTTGCAAAAACAGAAGCAAGATAATCAATTTAGGAAATTTTTAGACCTCCTAAAACAGTTGCATGTCAATATTCCATTTGTGGATGCATTAGAACAAATGCCCACTTATGTGAAATTCATGAAAGAAATTCTTTCAAGAAAAAAGAAGCTAGAAGAATTTGAGATTGTTGCTCTTACACAAGAGAGTAGTCAATATTTGATTAGCAAGATACCTCCTAAATTAGGAGATCCAGGAAGTTTTACAATCCCATGCACCATAGGAGACCGTTACATAGGCAGAGCATTGTGTGATTTAGGTGCTAGTATCAATTTAATGCCTCTGAGTGTGTACAAAAAGCTGAAAGTAGGAGAGCCTAATCCCACCATTGTGACTTTATAGTTAGCTGATAGGTCCCTAGTTTATCTTGAAGGGAAGGTAGAGAATGTCTTGGTAAAGGTAGATAAATTCATTCTACCTGCTGACTTTATTATTTTGGACTATGAGGAAGACCGAGAGGTGCCTATAATTTTAGGAAGGGCTTTCTTAGCTACTGGTGGGGCTGTAATAAATGTTAAAGAGGGTGAATTGGCCATGAATGTAAATGATGAGCAAGTAAAATTTAATATTTTGAAGGCCATGAAATACCCAAGAGACATAGAGGACTGTTCCAGGCTAGATATCATTGACTGTGTGGTCAAAGATAAATTTTTGCATGAGTCTGCACTAGACTCTTTACAAATTTCTGGTTTTGAGGGTCTAGAAATCAGTCAATCTGATTCAGAGGAAGTGGTTAAATGGTTAAATTCCAGATCTGATGTGGTTTGGAAAAATAAAATTTTTTGAGTCCTTAGAATTGGCCAAGAGAGGGTTAAAAATTCCCAAACCCTCAATTGAAGAGCCCCCGGTGTTAGAGCTCAAGCCTCTGCCTAATCACTTTAGGTATGCTTACTTAGGAGAAAAGACACCTTGCTTATCATAGTGTCCAATGTGCTCACTGTTTTAGAGGAAGAACAGTTGCTAGCTGTTTTAAAAAAATTTAAGAGGGCTATAGGTTGGTCTTTGACAGACATAAAATGAATTAACCCCTCCTACTGCACACATAAAATCCTTTTTACTAACCCAACCAGCAGCTCTAGAGAGCAGCAAAGGAGACTTAATCCAATTATAAAGAAGGTAGTAAAAAAGGAAATTATTAAGTGGCTGGATGTTGGGATCATATATCCCGTTTCAGATAGTAACTGGGTCAGCCCAGTACAATGTATCCCTAAAAAGGGTGGGATCACTATTGTGGAAAATGAAAAAAAAATAATTAAAACCCACTAGGACTGTCACTGGTTGGAGGATCTGTATGGATTACAGAAAACTCAACAAAGCCACTAGGAAGGACCATTTCCCCTTGCCTTTTATTGACCAGATGTTGGATAGATTGGCTGGTAGGGAGTTTTACTGTTTTCTAGATGGCTATTCAGGTTATAATCAAATAGCCTTAGCCCCTGAGGACCAGCCAAAGACCACCTTTACATGTCCCTATGGCATCTTTGCCTTTAGGAGAATGCCCTTTGGGCTGTGCAATGCACCAGTCACCTTTCAAAGGTGCATGATGGCTATTTTTACTGATATGATAGAGCAGTTTGTGGAAGTCTTCATGGATGACTTCAGTGTTTTTGGGGACTCTTATGAAAAGTGCTTAGAAAATTTGGGGAGAGTGCTTGAGAGATGTGAGGAGACAAACCTAGTCCTAAATTGGGAGAAGTGTCACTTTATGGTGAGGGAAGGCATTGTGCTAGGACATAGGATCTCTAAAGCTGGTTTAGAGGTTGATAAAGCTAAGATAGATCAGATTGAGAAATTGCCACCCCCTGTAAACATAAAAGGAATTAGATCCTTCCTTGGACATGCTGGTTTTTATAGGAGGTTTATAAA